>NC_064626.1:406283949-406586980 GCF_023864275.1 Schistocerca cancellata | reverse complement strand
TCTAGGCGACTGATGACCTCAGAAGTTACGTCGCATAGTGCTCAGAGCCATTTGAACCATTTGAACCATGAGTCACACTATTAGCAAATATTAACGAAACGTTCGTGCACTTCCACGTGGGGTAACACTAGCTGCACAAATTCTGTGGCGGGGGACGGATTGGCAACAGGAGCGACATTTGGCGGTCCTCTGCTACTGACACTGCCGAACCAAAATAGTAATATGCCGACCCCGTGTAGAAGCGGTATAAGATCAGGAAAAACAAGAATAATTTGTAAGTCGCTAACTGGAGAATAAACGGACGGTCTACTATTTCAATCTTACTTTATTTTTATTTTTTTGTTTCATTGGGCGTTCGACATCAAATGGTTCAAATGGCTCTGAGCACTATGGGACTTAACTTCTGAGGTCATTAGTCCCCTAGAACTTAGAACTACTTAAACATAACTAACCTAAGGACATCACACACATCAATGCCCGAGGCAGGATTCGAACCTGCGAACGTAGCGGTCGCGTGGTTCCCGACTGTAGTGCCTAGGGCCCGCATCTCGTGGTCGTGCGGTAGCGTTCTCGCTTCTCGTTCCCGGGTTCGATTCCCGGCGGGGTCAGGAATTTTCTCTGCCTCGTGATGGCTGGGTGTTGTGTGCTGTCCTTAGGTTAGTTAGGTTTAAGTAGTTCTATGTTCTGGGGCACTTATGACCACAGCAGTTGAGTCCCATAGTGCTCAGAGCCATTTGAACCATTTTGTAGTGCCTAGAACCGCTCGGCCACTCCGGCCGGCGTTCGGCATCTAACTACCATTTAGCCAACTAGAAGGTAAATACAAAACAAGTTAGTTTCAGTTACTTTAAAGGGAAAAATAGTGAAATCAGGATACGAGTAACGAGACTAAATATTAACAACCAAGATCTGACGCTAACACAAAACTATATAGATCCACGTTGAGAATAGGTACTTCGCAAGCTGTGAGTCCTTTTATAGAGTACTTCGAAAAGGATAGTTGTTTGGGCACTACAGACTTAAGAATAGAACAAAAAAAAAAAAAGGACGCGGGAACAGCGACACAGATGTTCGACGCCCAAGCAGAAGTAATTGCACTCATGAAATACAAATTTTAAGGAAACGGCGGGACTATATGTAGTTTCAAAAATAGATATTCGGTAAATATTTCCAGAGAATCAACTGCGACTGGTCTGTATTTCAATCTGAATAAACGTCTATGCACCACTCATAATATAGTGAATTACTGTTCTTTTTCCCCTTTATAAGTGGGTTTCAGTACCGCGATTTTGTACAGTACTTACAGAAAACGGTTCATCCATGATTCTAACTTTTCAGTGCAATTTCCGTGGTTGTTGTTTTACATATAGGCACGTAAATTCTGACAATTCCTTTTAATTTTTTTGTTCAGTTTCCCATAAATATACAATTATTGGAAGACATGCACTTTAATATTTCTTTTGCTTTTACTAGGTGTGTTTCACAGTAATGCAAGAAATTTTAAATGATGACTTGGTCGGTTTCGACTGTTAAAATTATTTGCTTCTGCAATTTCAGCCACTGCCGTTTTTCAAGCTAAAACTGCGTGCATTAGCACGAAAAAATGTGCATGTGTGTCTGACATACTGTAATTTTGACACGTGGTAAGGCTCGAAGTTTTCGTTGTGTTCCACTTGAAAATAACCAAGGTTCTTGGAGTGTTTTGCGAAGCAGATCGGACTTATTTTTTCCAACTCTTTCTTCTTATTTTACTTTACGTGTGTCAGTAGCAACCCGTCAGATCGGTGGCAAATACGGGAGGAGTTTCATCAGCCACATAATAACCGTCGGTTTCAACAAGTCTGTCTCTGTGGGAAGATGGCAAGAGTGATTGCTGTCTTCAAACCATAGGACGTCTATCTAGTGAGGCTAAAGTAGCGGCTTTTGTGACAGTGACCATCGGGGAAAATTACGACATTACAGTGCCTTTATTGTTAAGAAGAACTTCGCAGTGTTCCTTCGGATATGCATGCTTGTGTTCTTCTTAACAATAGTTCTTCTTAACAACACACGCACTGAAATATCGTTATTATCGACCAATACCAGACAGCTACTTTCAGTTAAAATGTCTCCCGTGTACGGGAATTACACATTGTGCGTACAGGTACAGGTTGTGACGCATGAACGACGACATAGGGAAGTTTGGATCCGGCCGTGAGTTGTCCACGGATGGTCTGAGTCTCGGTCCGGCAGAAGTTTTCATTGTCGTCATTCTCTTACACAGCTGACGGATGTTCGCTATCACAACTGCGAACATATTTCAAGTCGGAAGAAGTGGCTATTGCGCGCCTTTGCACTACTACCGTCCAGTGACAAATTAAGAAGCGTATGAGGTAGAGGTATCTAAGTGTTACAATATCTTGTATGAGGAAAGGGCCGACGTGTTTATTTTCGTGTCATGTTCAAATTATAAAGGGAAAAAATTAAGGAAAAAATGTGAATGATGGGATGGTTCTTTCAACAAGCCCACTCGTCCCTGAACAGCTGCCGGCCTTGGTGGCCGAGCGGTTCTAGGCGCTTCAGTCTGGAACCGCAAAACCGCTACGGTCGCAGGTTCGAATCCTGCCTCGGGCATGGATGTGTATGATGTCCTTAGGTTAGTTAGGTTTAAGTAGTTCTAAGTTCTGGGGGACTGATAACCTCAGAAGCTAAGTCCCATAGTACTCAGAGCCGTTTTTTTTTTTTTTTTTTTTTAACAGCTGAATTAATATTCAGGATGTTAAGGAGTCGGTGAAGAGTAACCATGCTCCTTGCATTCTTAACAGCTCTCTCCGCAATCACACCTACGACGACTCCTTCTAGTGAGGAAATCGAATCATACGCGATATTCAGTCATCGACTTTAAAAGGTCACTCCGCCAGTTAGGAGCTATACACACGGCCATCAATTAAGCCATCGGTATAAAGCGAAACAGCAGCCGTCATGTTTTTTTTTTTTTTCTATTTTCGGCGCGGCGACCTACATGAGCGGCAGACACCTGTCTGATCGGCGGCGGCGGCGCATTAATTCCTCGTGACCGCGGACGCCGGGGTCGCGCCGCAGACAAGGACAGCGAGAGCCCATTGACGCCGGCCGTTGTTTGTAAACAGTATTGGAAATCGCGCTGCCGCGACCGATAATGAATGAAATCGTAAGCCGTCACAATAGGTTGGCGGTCGGCGCGCAGCGCGCACGCGCGGCGCGGCCTGCGCCATTGGCCGCGCCCCCTCCCACGCAGATCCGATCCGAACCGATGTCTGACCGATCGCTGTGATTTTATGTTGATTAATGTAACTGTGTACACGGAACTGGCTCAAGGTCACGCCGGCGCGCGCGCGCGCTCGCGATACGGCTGTTGTGTAAACCGCAGGCGCGCTGCCGTCACAACAACCGGTTGAATGACAACAGCGCGCGCCGGCCGCGACCTGCCCCAACGGGCGGCGGCCCCGATACCCGCGACCCCGCGCCGCGGTCGACGGCCCCCGCCCGGCTGCCGCGGCCGGGCTTCGAACACACGACCCCCTCAGTGCGAAGCCACTAGACCGTAACTCGGCGCCCCAGCTCATCTGTCGAGTTCCAGTTACAGACCGTGGGCACCTCCAGGTGCGATACTGCAAATCACACAATTCTAATGTCACCAACTGCAAGTCCTACATTCTGGTATTTTAGCTTTAGTACTAATGCGGCACCACCATTACAAAACACAAATTAAGCCTTTTTTTTATCGGACTCGAATCCGCAGCCTCGCCTTTATTGCATTCTAACACATCCATGAACCGGTTTATGACTTAAAAGTGCCTCAGACAGCTGACATAACTACCTCACAAAGTCGCGGGTAGGAGAGGGACAGATGTCTATTGAGCGTGGAAGCTGCTGGAAGGGGCCAGCGATAGGTTGAAATTATGCGTTGTCTCAGATAACTAATTTGTAGTGGACTGCTTGCGACTTGGATTTCCCTGTCTGACTTAGATTACTTTAGATTAGATTAGATTAGTTTTTCGTTCTATAGATCCGTGCTGAGGAGATCCTCGGGGATGTGGAACATGTCAATTTTTTTAAAAAAAAAGCTGAAATAACAGTACTAATAGTATGAGTATATACAATACATCATTTTTAAAGCTGAAATAACAATACTAATAGTATGAGTATATACAATACATCATTTGATTTCTATTAAAAAATTCGTCAATGAATTTGAAGGAGTTGGCCACTAGTAAGTCTTTCAGGCTTCTGTCGTTATAAGCGCCAATGACAGGTGCAGTCATAAATCAAAAAAGTATCAGTTGTCGTCCAATACACAAAAAAATTGAAAAAATGATTTGCGAATGTAACCAGCTGAAGCTAACATGTTTGGTACGAGCAGTTCTACAACAATGCATCAAGGTCGGTTAGGAAAGGTTTGAATTGCTACAGTTGCAAACTGTCTAATGTTCTGGAAACTACCAAAATGTTGCAAGTACCAGGCGGTTATAATGAGACCGCAGCTACTTACAGAGGCACAATGTGGGCTATGATTATGGTCTGGCAGCGAAAGTAATGCGATAATGCGGAACTGATTTATGATGGAAAAAAAGTGTCCCAATTTTGGCCACCGGGTGGGAATCCTTCGCTGTGAATGTAGGGAAGACGTACATAAATAATTCCATATGTAATGGATTCGGAACGACAGCCGGATGAGTAAGGCGTAACGTTGGTTTCATTATTAACCGCCGCTTACACAGTTTGTCCAGTACGACCACCGGAGACCTTGACTAGATGCTGCACAGAGCCAGATTTGCACCTGGTGGCCAAAATTAGAACTAATTTTTGGACATAAATCGGTCAACGCATTAGCATATCTACCAAAGTTCGTTGCCTTACGATAATTGCAGGTCATGCTGGGCCCATGTGAATACCTTCACTTTAATTACAACTGCCCAGAACTAAAAGAAACACAGAATCTCATTTAGCAGTGATAAGAAGAAACTCTAAATGTAATTATTCGCGTAAGACTAAAATCAATAATTACAAAAAAGACTCACCGTGTTTCAGTAAACTGCTGTAGAAACAAATGACCAACAGAACTACCTTCATTATGCCATTGATAAAGATGAGATGATACCGCTGAACATATGCTCGAATTAGGCGAGGAAGATATCGGAGGTGTCCTTCCTCAAGGAACCATTCCGGTGAAACCTAAATATGAATGCTTCACGGTAAGTGATGACAGCCAAAACAGTTGCAAGATAGAGATTTATTGAAATTCTTGACCACGGTTTCGGTATATAAAAATATACCTTCATCAGAAGCAAAATATCCTGAACAGGAAGACACTTTCATGAGCAAAAACTTAACATCGGAAATGAGAAAGAAAAAACACTATTTCTTCCTGTTCAGGATATTTTACTTCTGATGAAGGTATATTTATTTATACCGAAAACGTGGTCAAGAATTTTAATAAATCTTTATCCTGCGACTGTTTTGGCTGTCATCATTTACCGTGAAGAATTTCAACAGTTGCCTGTTTCAGCCATGTTTAAAACCTTTAAATATGAATGGTTGTAAAGGTGTTCGATGTTCGATGCGTCGATCTCCGGATTGGAACTCTAGCATCTTATCCCTCTGCGCCATCTCTCTCTGCGCATTTATGTAATTTATTTTGAGACTATAATAATTAATGGACTTAAATTATTGGTGAGTATTAAACAAAAGGAGACACGAATGACGTCATGAGTTTCGTTGTCATTTCTTTCACTAGTCTGCAAAGTCCTCACGGTGGAAACATTAACAGTAATGTATTTCAGTGCTTCTGTTTAGAAGGGGACATCCGAAACAAAATCAGAAACCGCCTCCGGTGGGTAGGCGAGAACAGAGCACGCGCCGTAACGCGTGTGCAAGAGGGGAAACTCCCTTCTTCCATTCTTTCGGCTAAATATTTGAAAAATATGAGGACTTGTGGGGGCGATTGTCGTCGGGAAACAAAAGGAGTGCCGGCGACCCGTTATGAATCGTACAGTCCGGGGGCGCACCGCGGACCTTCTTGGCCGAGGCGGCGGTGTCTGCGAGTGCGCGGGAGGGCTCGTGCGTGTGCGTGTGCGTGTGCGTGCGTGTCGGGCCGCGCCGCGCCGCGCGCCCAGCTGTAATCGTTTCTCGCTTCTCCTAAGCCTCGGCCGTTCCCCAGATTAGTTGCTCCATTCGGCGGGCGGCTCGGCGGAAACGAAATCCAGGCTCTGTCCAGTTCCAGGGGGCCGGAATAACCAGCCAGTCGGGCCGCTGTGTCTACGCGGCCATTCCAAGAACTGCGGCGAGGAGCCGGAGACACGGCTCTTCTCACAGTGTTTGTTGCTGTCCACCCCGTCACGCAACGAATGTAGGGTTTTTATGTATGACACACTGTTACCCGACGAAGCGAACTAAAGACCTGGCGGTTAAACGTTGCAACACGCTAGACTCTATACGTCAACGCCGTGAATAGTATAACAATCTGTATTACTGAACGGCTTAGCCGGGAGAGAATCCCACTTGCAAGTTCCCTCTCTAACGGCATCCTGGAGCAACCAATATATCAAATAACTACTTGGGAAATTTCTAGGCAAGTAAGAGAGGAAGGAAGATGATGTTTGCCGCCGGCCGGTGTGGCCGTGCGGTTGTAGGCGCTTCAGTCTGGAACCGCGTGACCGCTACGGTCGCAGGTTCGAATCCTGCCTCGGGCATGGATGTGTGTGATGTCCTTAGGTTAGTTAGGTTTAATTAGTGCTAAGTTCTAGGCGACTGATGGCCTCAGAAGTTAAGTCGCATAGTGCTCAGAGCCATTTGAACGACACAGTTGACATCACCGCCGATTGGGCCGGAAGTCACACCAGCGGCAATTTGGTCAAGAGTGAACAGTGCTAACTACAAGACACCGAGCTCCTGACGTAGTTGCAAGTTGTGTATTTGTTTTCAGGGTGTGTAACTTACCACGGTTAAATACTCAAACTGTAATCGTTCAGGACTTGAGAATCAGAGCGCTTAGCGACTTCCAACAGATTTTAAGCACATTTTCAAACCGTTACGAAACTCATTCTCGCTCTCACCTCACCATAAAATCATGGAGGGGAAAAAGCGTATCGCCTGCTACTTTTCCGTTGTTCGTACAGATGAACTTCGGCATCAGGCGCGACGTTTTAATGTATTACTTCTTTTCTGTTAACTCAGCCTGCAACACATTTTACCGGCAGGATCCACATATAAAACTTGCAAAATTATAGCATTATACGGCAAACAGTGCAGGGGACACGGCGCCATAAACATTTATATGCGTTAAAAACTAGCTTTTGCTAGAAACGGAGTGGAAATTATTAACACTATACTCGTTGTAACTTCCCCAGTCCTTCCCTTTTCCACCTATTGTCCATATTAAACAATGCCCAGTCCAAGTAATTAATAAGCAAAGACTTTTATGAACATTTGAGAGGAGCGAAGATTACAATAAACTTTCAAGTTTACGTAGTTTGCCATCTTGAGTTGGCGGCACTTCTTCTTGTCTAATACTCTGATTCTTGAAGCTTAAAATCTAACATCAGGTTCTCACGGTTTCTTTGAACAAAACAACTTGGAACGCTGTTGTTGTAGATTTTTTTACGTAAATATGTTTTCCACTGATTTTCTTACATTTTAGTATACCACATAGGTTTTCGATTTTTCACATTAACAAAGCCGAAATTACATTCTTCGCACCTATAATACAAAAATACGTCGGATCATGCTAGAGGCAAGCTTACGACTCTCATACACTGCGCAAATAACAATATTCCAAAAGGTTTACAATTTTTCATAACAAATGAATTCCTCCTAGTTTTGTTTGATTTGGAGGAAGGGGACCAAACAGTGAGGTCATCACTCCCATCGGATGAGGGAAGGATGGGGAAGGAAATCGGCAGTGCCCTTTCACGATCCCGGCTTTTGCCTTAAGTGATTTAGGGAAATCAAGGAAAACCTAAATCAAGGTGGCCGGTTGCGGGTTTGAACCGTCGACTCCTGAATGCGGGTCCAGTGACCTAACCACCGCGCCACCTCGCTCGGTCCTACTAGTTTTTGTTACAGAATTAATTTCGATTATTATTTCACAAATGAATCCAGAAATAAACATAATAAACAATACATGATTGCGTAATTAATAATGAAAATTCTAAGTGTGCAAATAATTCGTAACTTCAAGAGTTTGTAAAAAAAAAAAATTTAACTGTATATATTCGTAACTAGTACTTAAATTTATATTTTAACATCTAAACTAAAATATATTATAAAGTGATTCCTTTCCATAAATTTTAGTTATGTTTAGTGTTCACTGCTCCCCTGATGGCAGATATCACAACTGATATCAAAACTGATCACTTCCCATAATCCGTAAGTACGCAACGGCAGTGAAGATATCTACAGAATTTTAATGTCATCAAACACGGAACAAATTTCTGGGAATATACGTTCGGAGTCCAGCATTGTATGATGGTGAAACATGGACTATAGGAAAACCGAAACAGGGGGGAATCGACGTGTTTGAGTTGTGGCGCTACAGAAGAATACTGAAAATTAAGTTGGCTAGTGAGTTAAGGAGTGTGGAAATTCTCCGCAGTATCAGCGAAGGAAGGAACATGCGGAAAACATTGACAAGAACAAGGGACAGGTTGATAGGACAAGTGTTAAGGTATCAGGGAATATTTTCCTTGGTACTAGAGGGAAATGTAAAGGATAGGAGCTGTAGGAAAAGAAAGGGATGTAAATACATCCAACAGGTAATTGAGGACACAGGTTGCAAATGCTACTCTGAGATGAAGGGGTTCGCACAGGAGAGGAATTTGTGCCTCAGCGTTATCTCGTATATTTATAAACATATTTACTACACTAAAAATTAAAATTATCTCTTATTCTAATCACAAAAAGCCCCTTTACCTTTGGAACTATATCACAGTTCAATAATACGGGAGGAAAATATGCCATTGCAGCTCAAGCCGTTTTCTCTCCTGTTTAGCCGATGAGTTTTTTTGTGACCTTAAACTACATTTACAACTCTCGCTATACACCAGCATGCCACACTGCATTAGAATCACGATTTCATTTGCTTCTGCACATTTCAAAACATATGATTATATGGAAATGTAAGTCCATGGGTTGACCTCATTTGCTAAGTTAATATACTTGGATTCAGGTGGATCTGGATTATAGTACTGGGCCAACCATATTCATTTATAATTTATGGCCTTTCCTAGATCCCGACAAAAGCAAAAGTAAACCGACTGCTGCCATAATTATTTAAGACTACATTAACAGATAATTACATACCTGATGTTACATGTTTAAATAAAATTTACGTTTCCATCACAGTTGAGTGGCATGCTCAACTGGAATTGTATCCTGTTCCCTATGCTCCATCAGTACAGTTACTGCAATGTAGCATAGGTTTGCTAGAGTCAATAACTCTAATAGCAATCCAATGATTCCTTTTAACAGTCAGGAACTTCATTTATCGTTTCATAGGGCAATGTAGTGCCGAAAGGCGCAATTACCATAGCAGATTAAACAAATATGCCAACTTGATGACTGATTTGAACTCTTCAATCAACTCATTTTAGCTTCTGTACGAGTTTTTCCGCGAGTAACGACTTGGCTAATGTGGCCTAGAAAATTAGACTAAGAAGTAAAATTTTTAATTTTTCATAAGGAAGGTATGAAATGTGATCACATAACGATATATCTGTCCCACTAGACTATGTCGTGTATAAGGGTGGAATATGAATTAGAATTTTGTGGTTACCTGCGCCCTATCTAGTTATGGAAATAAAAAATTCGCTTGATGTAATTATAATTCATTAACATTATAGCAAAAAGCAGCCAAATTTTGTTATCCTGATCTGGTAAGTGGCTATATAAGCGGTTACGCCCACCTCCCAGGTTGTCTGGCGCAACGGAATCCTCAAAATTCGCTAAATGGCTTGACCCACGTCCATGGTAGTTTTTTAGCCGGAGCCGTAATACGGTCAGGAGATAAGACCATTTGGGCGGCGGAGACTTTCACCGCGTATCTCGCAATTAGCGCTACGCGGTAATCAGGGTAGCTAATTCTGTTCGGTATCTTACGGCAATCACCGTTTCATTTTGGCCGCCGCGCCGCTGCAACCGGGCGCCGATGAGTTTTTGGCGTAGGCGCGACTCGCAGAGCCGCTCTGCGGCCGAATCCGGAAAAAAGCCCATAGCGACACACGTAGTTAGTTTTTAAACAAAAACATGGATGGCGGTGCGATCGCTCAATCGACTGGCAGCCGGCGTGGCGGCCGGCGCAGGCCGCGGGAAACAAATTGCGCCGGCCTGTCACTCGGGTAATGACCCGCCAACTGCGAATTTTTTCCCTCCCAGGTCATTTAGCTGTTGGCCAGCCTGCTGCTGCTGCTGCCGCTGCTGCTGCGGCCTCCCTACGTCCCACGTCTTTCTACCACTCCCGCTTCTCTCCCCTCTCCGTCTCTTCATCTTCCTCTTCCTCTTTCTCTTCATCTCCCCTCCTACAGATCAGGATGCAAAACAATGAGAATATTCTGTGAGGAAACTTTCGCAAACATTTCTGCTTCCCCTTTGTATCAGGGACTGGTACTGTAATTTTACTGAATTTATAAGACGGTGTACCGATCTTTACTTGAAAGGTGTACTGGGACAGCGTAATTTATTCTCTATCATCATCAATGGAGGTAATTCGTTCACTTCTGTGTAGAGATTGCAGCATGAAGTATAGCTTGATCTAAAAACGCCAGTTCCAGTCTTCTGAGTGGTATGTCTCCCCTGAAATGTTTCTCCTCGACACCTACGTGGAACTGGTTGTGGCACTTTACGACACAAATCCACTCGTGTCTTCGTCGCCCAGCTGTTCTCCTAAATGACCTTTTTTCACGAGATCTTCGCAGAAGTTCTTGAATAGTGGTCTAATCTGTCTTTTCTCTCTTTAACAGTGTGTCTTTTACGTCTTACTTGAAGGAATTTCCTTTTTATCTACTGTCCATGTTCCACAGCCAAACAGTACTAACTTCAAACACAGCTTGGCCTGCTGTTTTCCACACACCAGTGTTTATGTTGTTCGAACTCAGGATTTTTCGCTTTATCCGTGAACATCACTTTTGCTTCTCTAATTTTTTATTTTATGTCTTTTTTGTTTCTTCAGCTTTCAGTTATCTTACTTCCTAAATATTTGAATGATAGTGTTTGGTTAATTTTATTTCCTCTGACTTTTTTTATTCCTTTGGTTCTCAGTGCTCAGGAGGATTCATTTTTTAATCGATTTTCATTTTGTACTGCAAAATGGGGAGTAAAGGAGAAGTTTCCAAATTTAAAAGAAAAATTGCTGTTTTAAAATGAAGTACGACAATCACAATTATAAGGCATTACAGGTCTTATGCCTAACTTTATACCTATAATTAGATTTGAGATCTAGGTCACGCTTTTGTAAAACAAAACAAAAACTTTGCATTTTTATTCAACCCGTACAGAGGGGTGAACAGAAACTGCAACTTAAGTTTGGAGGCTGGAGGCCACAGCAATATGCTGTACTCATCTTATTTGTGATGCTCAAAAATAGTGCGATGGTTGCAGTCTACTAAAAAAGGCCACTAGATGTCTAAAACTAGTAAAGAAAAAAATTTATTCTGTGTAACTGGTTGCTGATTATTTCAACAAATAGAAATGCAGTTGGTGACGATGGATAAAATATGAATAGTGATAATCTTATTCTTTTTCTATTTATTGGTCTTTGGGACGAACTTTTTACTGTGTTATCCACATAAAAATTTTTATATCTGTAATTCCATTATTGTAACATTAAACTGATA
The DNA here is from genome assembly GCF_023864275.1 of Schistocerca cancellata. NCBI lineage: Eukaryota > Metazoa > Arthropoda > Insecta > Orthoptera > Acrididae > Schistocerca > Schistocerca cancellata. The sequence continues at coordinate 406,575,134 of NC_064626.1, read as the reverse complement.
AATTTGGCTTGTTTCGTAAGGACTGAAATCGTGTTTAGAAATTATGTGTTCCAATTTGCAAGTCCTGCTCCCAGCAGTAACGAACAGCTTTTGAACAGTATCAGATATCCTAAAAAATTACTCTTCAGTAGTTAAAATAAATCTGTTTCACCTGCCTCGCTTTTTGAAAAAAATCAACATACCATTTATCCTCTAAAGAATACGTTTTACATGTATGCAATCTAAAGGACTACTTGCTTCTTCCATACATCGCAGCATATTCTCTTGGCTTGAGAACAGTGAGAGGTGGTTCTTCATTTCCGTCAAATTCTTCGTCTTCTACCAAAGACTCACTGACGATTACGGCTTCTATTTACCCGGCAAGTTCCGAAAGCACAAAACTACAGTTTCAATTAGGCGAAACACAAGTAAGATTAAAGTATATTTTAAAACAGAAGTTTTGGCTAGTGAAACAGGATTGCAATTTTCTCACCATGTACTGAAAAAAAAACTCAGTTTAGAGTGACGCCTACGAATAAAGTGGGAAGTAAGCAAATGCAGCACAACACTTGATGATTGTCATGGAGTAAAGAAAACATCAGCTGACATTGTCGCTAACTATGAAGTTCTTGGTTTCGCTGTTAGACCCTTTCATTATTAGCGTAGACAAATCAATCTCCGAATGATACTCCCTTCGTCTTCCGACGCGTCAGCGCATAATTATTTTGGAAGTTTCTTTTTTACTTTTTACCCCTTTGTTCTCCTTTTCCTTATTTTACGGTACTCACCCCTTGTTACTGTATCCTGGACAGTAATTTATGCTGCTAGGTAATTTCGAAGTTTCACGATAGCAATTTACGGATAAATTCTTCAGGAAGGAAAGAAGTGGCTTCCTTTATACGTAAAACTTCAAGGAATCGTTACCAATTTGTGAAGCCAGTTATTTGAGAAATTTATTTCAGACACGCGAAGTTCATTATATAACATCACAGTGCACAGACTTACACATTCAGAAACATTTGTATGATGTGACGCGCTTCAAGGGCATTCGAAAATACATCGTCTGAAACTGTAGCTAGTAATGAAATGAGACTTTTTTTTTGATTTTCTAGCGAGGTTACATAAAATATAAGAAAACCTTATCTATCTCTTGTTTTATACTGTAAAATTCCACTGACTGTGTTGACTTATTCTACAACATAATATTCATAACCAGGGCGTCCACAGAAATTTATCCAACAGAAGGCAAGTTCCTATTTGTGAGGCTGAGAACGTATAGTGCTCCAGAAACTATATTTAATAGGCATTACACGAAAACCTATTGTATCTTAAATAATGATAAGTATCCACACGATGTTTTTGTGTAGGTTTTTTTTTGTTACCAGAATGGTAAACACATCTCTTTAGCATACGATAATTAAATATATTTATATTATTAATGGGAAGACGAATAACACCATTTTGACAGAACAATCTGAAACTGCGTCCATATTATAACTAAATTCAGGATGTTGAACGAATTATTAACATGATTTATCTTATTCACCTGCAAAGAATGTTAGATTTGCAGTGAAAGTTAAAAATTTGAAACAGAAGAAAAGAACCAAATCGACAGACGAACTCCTGTTGGACACCAGAGACAAACTTCTAATATGTAAGGAATATAAATTTTGTACCCCACACTCCAGGTGGGGATAAGTACCCCATATGCCCCTAACACCTCCCCCTACCCACCCTGCCCCATCCTTTTTACCGACATTTATGTGCAGAACTTTAAAAAAAATTGCTTTATGATTTTCTGTTCACGTTTCATACATCGCTTTCTAGTAATGTGTACCGACATCCATAACCCCTTAAAATATGAAGTATCCTATGGAATGATTACATTTTACAATAAGGGACACAAAATTCACTTAATACTTGTCTGTTCCATCTTTACGAAGTGTAGACACCAAAAGGTTGATGCAGAACAACGTTGTTCAAAGCGCTTGCTGTAAAAATTGTTACCTGTATACTCAGAAATATGTTTTAAGTACTGTAAGTACTATGTTCCAAATTGGTTTGAAAGACAGGGAGAAATGAAAATATAATAATACGTTTCAAACCAATTACAAGTAATTGTGTAATGATATGTGTCCTTTTAACAGGAATAGACACAAATAGCACAAATTATTTATTTTGTGTTATGAATTGCAGCAATAGAAGTCTTGGCTGTTATAATAACAAACAACAGCTTGAATCTTTGATGTGATGTCCAAATTTACCTATAAGTTTCGTTTTCTCTTCATAACTCTCCAGAGTTCTAAATTTATGTTCTTTCACCGTTATGAAACATGCATTGCACTATGTTCCCATAAACTGCTATACTTCATTAAAAAATTAAGTGATACAGTACATATTACTTTTACCAGAACGTAAACTGGAGCAGCGGCCTGTATAATAGCGTCACTTTATAGGAAAAAGGAATGTCGCTTATATTGCTAATTATAATACAAGCATTTATTCACATTTCCATGAAAACCGTCTATTAATTTCAGAATGTAACCTATATATCACTAACAGTTTTGGTTCCAAGGTCGCTGTTGGCATAGTGACTTATTCCTGTTAACTCATTCGTATAAAGTATGTATGAGTAAAATCAATGCAAGTTTTCCTTATTTTTGCGTTAGAGTATCCACTCAGAAAAGAAAAATGTTTAGAAATCCTCCTTGAAACGAACTGCAAATTTACAATATCTTAAAATATCAAAGCTCCTGGTTATGTTTACACAGTGTTAAGAGATTGTGATTGTGCCGATTCTGGCACCAACAAATGGATAGCTAAATAAGGCTTCGTAGGCTTGTTAACTAATTCTTAACATCTGCTCGTTCAGCCGATTCCAGGGTTTATGTTCCTTTATCTAACCATTAAATTTAACACGAGTGGCCTAAAATATTTGTAACATACTTATTCGACGATAACGTATAATATTTGAGTCTACTTATGATCACTTCTGTAGTCATATTTCTTATTGTTGGTAGGTTTGTTTGGACATTGCTTATCACTCGCTGCTGTAGATTATTCATGTAATATATTTGATCTGATTTAAGACACCTTCTACAAATTTTCTAAATACCAGATCTCTGCTACATTTTTTAATTGTATATGACACAGTCAAGAAATAAAAACATTTGATTATGCTTTACGATTATCAATAAGAAATTCGCAGGAATTGTTGTTATTACCTTTATAGAAACGTAAGTAGATGACAGTATAAAGTGAGAAATCAGCTTTCAAGACAGTGGTCCACCTGAAGATATAGCACACGTTACTGTTAAGACATTGCTACTAAGATCTGTTTCTATCTGTTGCCGTTTTAAAATAATTATTTTTTCCACTATATAAAAATTGGTTATAAATTTTCGTCTTTAGCTGAGCTTTGAAATATCTGGGTCTACAGTTTTACATTTCTCACAAGTGAAACTGTTAGCCACACAAACATAAAGAATGGCTAATGCCTCCTGCACACATTTCTTTCTACTATAAACAACTGACAGAAATGTGCAAGAGAAGTGTGAAATGTGTGACGTGTTTCTCCATCTGATTGCAGGAAACAGTAATATATATGAGTGTGTGTGTGTGTGTGTGTGTGTGTGTGTGTGTGTGTGTGTGTATCTATGTATTGCTGTCAGTGACATGCTTCTAAAATAAGCCTCAGTAATACTTGCCACTCTAAATAATATTTTGTTACAGAAAATATTAACAACAATGTAGTCTTTTATTTGTAAATCACACGTGTTTTCTCGTGAGATAAGTGACTGCATTATTTCATTAGAATTTCCTCATTAACTAAAAATAAATTATAATTTATGTAACATATTTCCTGTATTTATCTTACTATTATATGAGTAGGCAAATGAAATTCTTCAGAAACAATATGATATTTAATGAGCACTTGACTTAATTAATTCACTGTATCTTTAAGTGTCATTTTCAGTTCTTGAATCATATTTATTTTTAGACATACTTTATGCATGGATACTAATACGTATCAGAAACAGTAAAGAATAAACAGACCACTGCTTCCTTCTCCAAATCCTGAAATAATATATCGCTGTTTTGTTTCAGTTTAAACAAAGGTTTCTGTACTGATTCAGTGTGCCACTATGTCTTCTGTAAATCTATCAGATGGTTCGTTTTCTCTACTTCTTCAAAATAACAGTATCTGCTGTGAACGGCGTTCATTCCTGTTTCAAGTGATCGAAAAATCAAAGATGGAAATTGAAAGCTGTGACTTCATCTCTAAACTTGGTAATTAATCAAAGTATTTCAGAAAGAAAGTACTGAACTTCTAAATACAGCTAAAGTAGCCACTACCAGTATTTCACGTACCAGTTTCTATGCGAGCTACAACAGAAGCAGCCTGCTGTTTTGTAGCTCTGATTCTTGTTGAAAAAATTGTTCTCGCTATTAAAAAATTTCACCTGTACTAGTTTTATTTTCAATGCTGTTGTAGATTAGTATTTTTGTCGTTTCATTTAGGGATCAAATATCTTTCTGATAAATCTACTAATGAATTCTCTATTGATTCTTTCGCAAATTTTTCGTGTTGCAGACATCTATTACTTGCTATAAACTGTTAGTCTTAATTCCAATATAATATAATTGCAACTAGATGATAATTGCAACTAGATGATGTGGACTAGATCTCAGAGAATCGAAACCAGTTGTTATCTAGTTCTAATTACGTTATGTTGCCATAAAAACCATTATAATTTATAATAAATAATGATGGTCGCTATGTCTCTCCCTCCTGATGCGGTCACGTTTTAAAAATCTGTTACTTGGTTGTTTTACTCTTATTTAAATTAGCATTTTACTATAACCAAGTTTAATTTTTTCTTCAATTTTATATGTGTTTCCATTTTAACTATTCGTTGTAACTGCTTCTTTGAACTGTCCATATCTACCAACCATCTCTCATAGTCACGCAGTGGTATACTTAAAATACAGCTCGAACCACCGTTTTCCTGACGTCAGTGTTTGTGGTATACTTAGTGAAATATAAATTCCAATCGTTGTTCCCTCTGGCAAACCCTGATTTTGTAGCAGCTCCCTTACTCTTATATACCCGTAAAATAAACGTAAATATTTCTCTTAAATCTTAATTTAGTCCCTCACTCTGCGCAGAAGGCACCTCAGCGTGTTCCTCTAAATTCATGGTAAATCCGCTGCCTCATCAACTTAGGTCAATTATCAAGCTACTCAGAGCAAATTCTTCATTGATATCTGTCTGGAAAAGAAATATTGTTTACATTATGTACGATACTGTTCAGTTTCATTTATTGCTAACAGTAGATCCTGTCCTATATTATAATTACATCACAACTTGAAAATTTTAGTTTCTACAGAGAGCCTACTTTTGACTTCTTTGCATCGTTTTAATAGTTCGTGTGACTTGAGGAACAACCAATTCTGTGGTGTATTACATGAACCATCCCTTTTGACCTATAATATTAATTGACTTAAATTCTAGCACGTCTTTCTCGGCATTCAAATTTTCGCTTCCATGAAAAATATTACTTGCAAGTACGTGTTACTTTGGCGTACATGGTAAGACGTAGCCAAAGTCGAAAAAAATTCATTACCTTTAAATAACGAAAGTCCAAAAAAACATATTCAGATTTTTATTGCCATAGAACGACTGCGAATTGGTCAATCACAAAAAAATCTAAATAATCCAATAAAAGCAAAATTAAAATCTACGTATTTTGTTTGCGCTCTTGTCGTGGCAAGTGCGTCAAAATAACGGCTGTCTTGAAACCTTGACAAGAAATGTATTGTAGATAGACGATTACATAACACAGGATCTGCTAAGAACTATATTGCTTTAATCTTACCGTATTATCTCAACTGCTTTCTTTGCCTATGTTAATATTTTTCTTTGCTTATTATTGTGATTAAATTTCTGCGCATACATCACCGAGTTGCAGTCGCTTATTTTCCTTGTGTGTCGTCACTCATGCTTTGTTTGTCAAGTTTTACAGCAAATACTTTCCAATATCTGTAGGCAGCGTCTAACTTTGCTGCGTTGTTATTTTTAAGTTTCCTTTTGACAGTATCAGTTTTCACCCACATGTAAAGTATGGGAGATATTTTGAAAAATTATTACGAGATGTCAAACACCATTTTACGAACAGAATAAGATTTATTGTAACATATTACCAACAAAAATAGAAAACTGAAAATCATAAACTCTGATGAAAGAAATTAATAATGTTAAAAAATGTTCAAAGTGTTACGCTTGTGTACCCAACAATGCACTCACACAAAAGGTAGGTTCCTCGCTATCTAAATTCTAACATATTTTCTACAAAGTCCAAAATTAAATAGAAGTCTTCTCCAAAACGGTACATTTACCCTACATGGTTTATTTTTTTCCTAAATCTCTCTTTCTGTATCTACGATGAATAAGTAATTTTGCTGTTTTCGGAAGTTATTGATATTCTAAAGTAGTCATTCCTAAGTACTTGCACTTTCAGACAGCGTCACATGAGGTTCAACATTTTTGTCTTTATTTATAATTTGACATCTGACGCCAACATTTTTGTGCTTTCAAAGCCACACAGTATAATTTGTGCCTTCGTTAGCTCTTTCACTTTTGCTTAATATGCAGTGCTAATAGTTTATAGCTTCTATTCGCTCACATTTCTTCGTTTTTGCTTTGATTCGCTCAAATTGTGGAGAATTTTTGTTAATGACCTAATTATGCTTTCATATATGTGAATACATTTGATTTTAACGTACTCTTCCTTACTTATTTGTCTATTTAAAGCAAAAATTAAATCTGTTTCTATTTTCTTGGTATTATTTACGCAGTACCTTTGTCGTATCCATGTTCATTGTAAGGTTCACTGTCTCGACTTTTGTACATTCTGAGTAAGTATTCTTAAAGCTACTTCTCAAGTTTCTTATCGAATGAGGTGAGACTATGCTTGCAAGAGCGAATCTCATTTGGAAAGAGCATGGGTAAAACATCTACCTGACTTCCATGTTTCAGTGTTCTGCGTTTTCTCCGAATCGCTTAACCCTGGAACTAATTCTTGGGAAGTGCAGATTGTATTTCTATGCAATCTGAGTATGTGTTCCGTCCCTAATCAGTTCACCGCATTGGAACACAAAATCCTCATCCCTCCTTCATTCCTAAGTTTCATGCGGTGCTTTGCGGCACTTTATGTTCCCCCTTTAGCCTGAATACTTACACATTGGATTATGTGTATAAATATAATTTTTTATGTATTTACGATTTCGAAGATTCTGTTGTTTCAGTTTCATTTTGTAATCCTTTTTTTTTTTTTTTTGTTTCCTGAACTGTTTCATTTTTCATCCTGGCTACCTATTTAAGTCTGTAACGTAACAACTGCATTCTGTCTGCCCAAATTTTTTTATTAACAAGATATGAGTTTCACAAAAATCGTTGTATTATTTATAATTGCTTCGTGCAGTTTACTTTGTGTAGCGTTTCCTTTATAAAACGGTTTTCTGTTACGCAAAGTACTCTAATAGATGTGGCACTTTCCAAATTTTCTAATTCGCTCGCTCTTGCTTCTGAAGCGACGTTATTATTTTCCACTGGCTACGGGACCTTCGCCCAGATACGACTATTTCTTCAGGGCTGACGTTACTAGTTTAATCAGATCTCTGCCAAGGCTAGGTGAGGGGGTTGGGTTGGGTGTTGGGTTGTTTATCGGGAAGAGACCAAACAGCAAGGTCATCGGTCTCAACGGATTAGGGATGGACGGGGAAGGAAGTCGGCCGTGTCCTTTCAAATGAACCATCTCGGCATTTGCCTGGAGCAATTTATGGAAATCACGGAAAATCTAAATCAGGATGGCCGGATGTGGGTCCAGTGTGCTAACCACGCCGCTCGGTATGGAATTGGTGAATTTGACTTGCAGCCCTAGCTTATGTTAGTCTTCGAACCGTTATCAAAATGTCGGGACGAAGTGCACATTATTTATCCCACTGGTCTTTCTTTCGTTTTATAATTCGTATGGATGTCTCTTACAGTTAGCTTTTCGCTTCTTCTTATTGTTATTAATGCTGATACTGCGTGAAGATGTTTTAAATGTTGGCGTGTGTTGTGTAAGAGTAGACACATTGTTCGTGTTAGTATTGGAGTTCTATGTTTAAGGTCACATAGTATCTCGTGTCCCATAATCTTGTTAGTGAATCACTTTTCAAAACCACGTTTTTTGTATCATACGAGATAATTAATGAAGTAACGTATAGCGCCGTGGATTGTTAGACATTGAAAGTTACTGAGAAATGTTAAAATGCAGGTAAGACAAATCAGAGCAGCAATAGTAACTAGTAGTTACTGAGGACACACTTCTTTTCAGTTTTGCATCACGATTAATTTCTTTGTTGAGTAACGCCATTGGATGTTGTCTTAAATGTCTGTTTCTAGTGTACGAAAATAGTTGGTTATCCGTTTGTACCGCTCCATGTGTAGAAAACTAGCGCTCTATGAAAAAATATTGTTCGTAAATCTAATGATGCTAAAAACCAAGCACAATTTTCCCCTGACGGCTGACTATCGAAGAGGTAGTGACACAAAATCTGAAAAGATAAGCTAATATATCTTCTAGTAACCGAGCAAAGTGTGCCTGTTTAGCTACATATGTGCTCTGTAAGCCTCGGTACAGTTCTTGGCGGAGAGTTGTTAGTGCGACATTTAGACAAGATTATACAGGCAAATTTAAATGGATAAAAAACATACTTGAAAAGAATTATTTCTTTTTTTGATTTCTTAATGAATTTCATGACGTCGTTAATAACGGCAACAAGTCTTGTACCAGTTGTAACCGATTTTAAGATAGTGGGAAAGTATAGTAACCATAATATACAGAAATGAGTGCAGTAATCAGATACAGAAAGTAATTATTAAGGAATCAGGAACAATAGATTATCTTTTCTGGTTGTGTGAGACAATACTTCGAAGCATTTACCAGCATGTGACAACTTAATCCCACCGGCCTAGTGACCAATGGATTTTGTTAGTCGATATGTTGTGCTGAAATAAATCAGAGTAGCGAAGTGAGGTACTCGAACAAGACTTGGTATCAGTTCTGGTGGAAATAGGTTGCGTGCTTTTTGCAGACAGGGCGAACCTTTCCCACAGCATAATTTTATGTCTAATAAGAAACTGCTAAACTAACTGCTTCTAAACTGCTAAACTAATGAATATTACTCTAAATTCCTCCATTATTTTATCGTCAGTATTAGTGTTATTACTATTACTATGATCATCCTTGATAATTACTATTTTTATTAGTAATATTGTCATTAAGTATCGTGAAGCCGGCTGGGGTGGCCGATCGGTTCTAGGCGCTACAGTCTGGAACTGCGCGTCCGCTACGGTCTCTGGTTCGAATCCTGCCTCGGGCATGGATGTGTGTGATGCCCTTAGGTTAGTTAGGTTTAAGTAGTTCTAAGTTCTAGGGGACTGATGCCCTCAGAAGTTAAGTCCCATACTGCTCAGAGCCATTTGAACCATTTTTTGAGTATCGTGAATGCTATGTAATATTTGTTTGTGTGTTGTTCTTGCCAGATGTAGGAGAGTGCCTTAAGCCTCTACTCTCGTCCGGCTAAATAAGCAATAAATAAGGAAACACACTTGTTGATAAGTGATTTCATCGGCCGCCAGTTGAAAACTTTCGTGACTGGATTATTAAAAAGTAGAGAAAAGCTAAGATGGTTGTTCTAAGGCTTTAAGTGTTCTACATAGTTCCCCACACATACACACACGAGTACAAAGCACAGAACGTTCATACCACAACGCGAAACTATTTCAAGAATCTTTCTTTCGGAAGCAGTTCAACTAGCTCGTCACATGGGCTTCAATGTTGGTTGCGTCGTCAAACCTTTGAATTTTCGCGCTTCGCCATTTTGCGATAACTTCGTGTTGATATCGCCAAGTCTCGTCACGTGTGGTGATTATTTCGACAAAAGAACTGTCCACGTTTTGCATTTCAATCCAATCGTGGCCGGTATCCAGGCGTCGTGGAGTCAAGATGTGAGGAAGGAAACTTTGCACACACTTTCCTCTTCTTCAAAACAATGTGGAACTTGCCTTGAACACTTGATTTAGAGATGTTGTTCCGTTGCGATCTGTGACACTACAACATTGACACACCACGACCGCACACCGACGACATAACTGCTCTCACCTGATTGGTCTGATGCAAACTTACTGTTTACAGCTGATGACAATTCGAGGTGCCACCGCAGTTACGGTGCTGAGATGACTTACACGCTAGAAATAAAGTCAATTTTCGTAACTTTTTGGATGGACGGTGTAGATATATGTCACTGTTTTTGATGTGATGAAGGCCTAATACTTGGTAAAATGAAGGTAGTTGGGTTTCAGCCGTTACGAAGTCTTGAAATATTAGAAATTTGAGGTCACCTTGACGAAACAGTCAATATCTTGTGAATAAAATCTAAAAATGTGTAAACAGAGGTACCATCCACACTGTATAAACCTTTACGTATTGGGAAATACCAAACTTAATCGAATGCACTATTATTTGAGAGCTTGTACAAGTGGCCAGTTCTCTGAACATACGAGATTTTAGTAGAGTCGCGACTGCTAGTGTTTGCGGTACGGTATCGGGGTCAGTAAGCTGGGCGCAGAGGTTGGCGGGTGTGGGTCTGGGTTAGGAGCGCGCGCACCCCTGGATCCGCGACCGGTTGTCCAGCTCGACCCGCCGCTCACCTCTGACCGGACGCGGCTGGGGTCGGCAACACCTGCGCAGCCGGCCCGTCCAGGCGAGGGGCGCCCGCCGCTGGAAGCGTCTCTCCAGCCGCCGCGCCGCCTCTACAGCGCCGTGTATCTGCTCAGCACAGCCTTCTCACCTTCAGCAATCCATCACGTCGAGTGTCTTCTGCACCAGTACATTCCCGCTCATCTCCTTAGCTCACTTCTCGCAGCTGCCTTACCAGCTCCCAACAATAACGAAAGTTTCTAAATACTTAGAAAAACTACACTTCACTGAAATTAACAGAATTATAAGAATTCGGAAAAACATGAAACTCAAGGAGGTATGATGGAGTTTCAAACGAATTATGAAGAGTCGTTCCGACTTGATAAATCATGTCGGTATTGCCATAAACTGTATACCCAAATTCCACCTACCAAATTTCACAATTTGTTCAAGGATATTATCTGAGTATACTGGTATAACACGACCTCGGTCTCCGCTGATTCATTACAGGGTAACAATACAGATTGATTTATTCCATTTGTTCTCCTTGTTACCTTTATTTCCCAACGAAAACTTTCACTGTTGTGAGATAGCGTGTAACATACAATCACCAAAATATACAACACGCAATAACGCTCAGACGAAACATATACACTGATCAGCCACAAAACAATGACTACCGATCTACTACCGTTATAAACCCATCCAGGCGACAGCAGTTCCACCTGGTGAAAAGAGAATACTGGTCAGACACAGGCACTGTCAGTGTGCATGTAGCATCAGTGAACGTGCTTTCCGTGTGTAGAATGTGCAAGGCGCTCAACCTCTCTGATTTTGACCGAGGGCAGATTGTGATGGCCCGGAATTTTGGTACGAGCATTTCGCCAACTGCACGACTTGTCGCGTGTTCGGCGAGTGCTATGGTGAGAGTCCTCAACACGTGGCGCAACTAAGGTGAAGCCGCGTCCAGACATCTAGGGAGGGTAGGGCGGCCAAGTCTCATTACAGATTTCAGATGCTGTAGTGCGGGTAGACTGGCAAAACAAGAGAGGCGGCGAACTGTGGCGTAACTAACTTTAGTGCTGGGTAGACTACGAGTGTGTCTGAACACACAATACACCGAACACTCCTAACGATGGTCCTCCGCAGCCGATGACACATGCTTGAGCAAATTTTAACAACACGACATCGGCAAATATGACTGAAATTGGTACGTAACCATCGGCGCTGGACTTTGGAGCAGTGGCAGAACGTTGAATGGTCTGATGAATCCATTTAGTGGAACCATATTCTAGATGAATATCGGCAAATCTTTATCAGGGAACCTTTCTGTGTTGCTGTTTGTCACTGTTAATGTGCAACGAACACTGCCGGAAAAACTAACCTGAGACAGAGACAAACACAGCTGAATGCAAACTTGAGGGAGAATAGTAAAGTGTTGCCAACAGAAACTTCCGCTAGTGAACGTAATACGCCTGTTTACAAACTAGACAAACAGCATGCATTGTCGACATTTTCATTGCTGTGAACATTTTAATTGTGAAATAGAGCACGAAGGAAAATGGATAGGGGGAGGAATAATAAGTCAACTGAAACAAATTTATCCCGCAATGAACAACCGGAGGCTATGGGTTCCTTTCACCAAAGTACTTGGAAAAAACACTCAACAATATCCGAAAATCTGTCAGGTACGGGGTTCCGGGTCTAACTGTATTGTGTCACTAGCACAGAAAATTGCCATTTTGAAAATTCCCCATAAGAAAGTTGAGAGATAGGAAAAATTTAAGTAATTACACATATCGTTAAAGTTTCATACTTATTTTTTTCGAATCATTCAGCAAACTTGCATCATCAAGCACTGATTCTCACTTGAGTAGAAACAACTGAGTTACGGTTCCACTGTTTGAATATCAGCGGATGTCTTCGACTGAGAATACAGTCTATACATGTACACATCAAATGCCACAAGACTTGGAAAACAGAATATATCCATTTGGTCCTTTTTGTGACTTGTTAAGTTTGCTTGATTGTATGCGTTAAGAACGCTAAGTTTTATCGGTTACAAACGACTGGTTTGCATCATACTTAACTGAAGTAATGTAAAATGCTGCTCTAAATAATTTAAACAACGCTGGAAAGAGAGAAAATTTTAATGACTGGGATCGTTAGAAGTCGCAGAGCGTTCAGTTTCGTATCCTCTCCTGCTCCCCAGGTATGTAAATGAGATACAGCAGAGTTCGCACTTTCTTCATACAATATAAATACTACAAGAACTCTTGCCAGTAAGATGTGACATTACATTGTTAGAAGACGGTAACGAGAATCATTGTTTCTTTTTGGACACAAAATTAATCTTTTGAAAGTGTCGATAAAACTGTAGTTTTCAAAGATTGTTTGTTTATTTAATTTTTCTCCAAGGAAAAGTATTGCTAGTTATTCTAGCAGACCTAGTTTTCTGTCATTATTTTCTAGGTTCGGTATTTTTTGGCATTTGTAGATATCATTTAATGTTTGTCTGTTCAGGTTCATGCTCATATGATTAGCTACTGAGACTACATCAAATTCGTTGACCCCGAAACCATTAGCTCTCTCTTGTTTGCTCATGTAGAATGCAAGGTAGCTGTTTAACTATTATTTATACAGAATATGCCACTGCATGCTGTTATGGGCGTGTTTATGTTTACTGTATGAGGCAGGTGATGGCCAAATTTGTAGTTTCTGAGGACTTTTTCTTTTATATTTGCACTTCTAACAAATTTTTTTATCTGTGTCTAAGTAATGAATGGTTGTAAGGAATCGTGTTATTTTTCCTGTACAGTATCCGTTATTGATGTTGACCAATATTTTGCTTGACATTTTGTCAGCTTATTTGATTATGTAGGTTACTCATTATTTATTGCAGTTCTTCTGAAGAAATCATTTTTGTTGCGTTAGTGATTTCGGTTTAAAAGGTAAGGTGAATGCCCTGTTCAGCATCGACCGAAGTGCAGCATACTTGTGTGGATTTGGAAGATGCGTTGATTTGTGTGTTGCGATATGATTGTCGGTCCTGCAGATATAAAAGTTTTGTTCCTTTTGTTCATTAAGAATTGTCAAGTGCAATAAACATATGAAATAGTTTGCTCCTTTATAAGCTTTATTTAATCATGGTGCGAACCGAATTCTGTATAAGTTTGTTGTTGTTGTGGTCTTCAGTCCTGAGACTGGTTTGATGCAGCTCTCCATGCTACTCTATCCTGTGCAAGCTTCTTCATCTCCCAGTACCTACTGCAACCTACATCCTTCTGAATCTGCTTAGTGTATTGATCTCTTGGTCTCCCTCTACGATTTTTACCCTCCACGCTGCCCTCCAATGCTAAATTTGTGATCCCTCGATGCCTCAGAACATGTCCTACCAACCGATCCCTTCTTCTAGTCAAGTTGGGCCACAAACTTCTCTTCTCCCCAATCCTGTTCAATACCTCCTCATTAGTTACGTGATCTACCCACCTTATCTTCAGCATTCTTCTGTAGCACCACATTTCGAAAGCTTCTATTCTCTTCTTGTCCAAACTAGTTATCGTCCATGTCCCACTTCCATACATGGCTACACTCCATACAAATACTTTCAGAAACGACTTCCTGACACCTAAATCTATATTCGATGTTAACAAATTTCTCTTCTTGAGAAACGCTTTCCTTGCCATTGCCAGTCTACATTTTATATCCGCTCTACTTCGACCATCATCGGTTATTTTACTCCCTAAATAGCAAAACTCCTTTACTACTTTAAGTGTCTCATTTCCTAATCTAATTCCCTCAGCATCACCCGACTTAATTTGACTACATTCCATTATCCTCGTTTTGCTTTTGTTGATGTTCATCTTATATCCTCCTTTCAAGACACTGTCCATTCCGTTCAACTGCTCTTCCAAGTCCTTTGCTGTCTCTGACAGAATTACAATGTCATCGGCGAACCTCAAAGTTTTTACTTCTTCTCCATCAATTTTAATACCTACTCCGAACTTTTCTTTTGTTTCCTTTACTGCTTGCTCAATATACAGATTGAATAACATCGGGGAGAGGCTACAACCCTGTCTCACACCTTTCCCAACCACTGCTTCCCTTTCATGCCCCTCGACTCTTATAACTGCCATCTGGTTTCTGTACAAATTGTAAATAGCCTTTCGCTCCCTGTATTTTACCCCTGCCACCTTCAGAATTTGAAAGAGAGTGTTCCAGTCAACATTGTCAAAAGCTTTCTCTAAGTCTACAAATGCTAGAAACGTAGGTTTGCCTTTTCTTAATCTTTCTTCTAAGATAAGTCGTAAGGTCAGTATTGCCTCACGTGTTCCAACATTTCTACGGAATCCAAACTGATCTTCCCCGAGGTCGGCTTCTACCAGTTTTTCCATTCGTCTGTAAAGAATTCGCGTTAGTATTTGGCAGCTGTGACTTATTAAACTGATAGTTCGGTAATTTTCACATTTGTCAACACCTGCTTTCTTTGGGATTGGAATTATTATATTCTTCTTAAAGTCTGACGGTATTTCGCCTGTCTCATACATCGTGCTCACCAGATGGTAGAGTTTTGTCATGACTGGCTCTCCTGAGGCCATCAGTAGTTCTAATGGAATGTTGTCTACTCCCGGGGCCTTGTTTTGACTCAGGTCTTTCAGTGCTCTGTCAAACTCTTCACGCAGTATCTTATCTCCCATTTCATCTTCATCTACATTCTCTTCCATTTCCATAATATTGTCCTCAAGTACATCGCCCTTGTATAAACCCTATATATACTCCTTCCACCTTTCTGCTTTCCCTTCTTTGCTTAGAACTGGGTTGCCATCTGAGCTCTTGATATTCATACAAGTGGTTCTCTTCTCTCCAAAGGTCTCTTTAATTTTCCTGTAGGCAGTATGTATCTCACCCCTAGTGAGACAAGCCTCTACATCCTTACATTTGTCCTCTAGCCATCCCTGCTTAGCCATTTTGCACTTTCTGTCGATTTCATTTTTGAGACGTTTGTATTCCTTTTTGCCTGCTTCATTTACTGCATTTTTATATTTTCTCCTTTCATCAATTAAATTCAATATTTCTTCTGTTACCCAAGGATTTCTATTACCCCGCGTCTTTTTACCTACTTGATCGTCTGCTGCCTTCACCACTTCATCCCTCAGAGCTACCCATTCTTCTTCTACTGTATTTTTTTCCCCCATTGCTGTCAATTGTTCCCTAATGCTCTCCCTGAAACACTCTACAACCTCTGGTTCTTTCAGTTTATCCAGGTCCCATCTCCTTAAATTCCCACCTTTTTGCAGTTTCTTCAGTTTCAGTCTGCAGTTCATAACCAATAGATTGTGGTCAGAATCTACATCTGCCCCAGGAATTGTCTTACAATTTAAAACCTGGTTCCTAAATCTCTGTCTTACCATTATATAATCTATCTGAAACCTGTCAGTATCTCCAGGCTTCTTCCATGTATACAGCCTCCTTTCATGATTCTTGAACCAAGTGTTAGCTATGATTAAGTTATGCTCTGTGCAAAATTCTACAAGGCGGCTTCCTCTTTCATTCCTTCCCCCCAATCCATATTCACCTACAATGTTTCCTTCTCTCCCTTTTCCTACTGACGAATTCCAGTCACCCATCACTATTAAATTTTCGTCTCCCTTTACCACCTGAATAATTTCTTTTATCTCGTCATACATTTCATCTATTTCTTCATCATCTGCAGAGCTAGTTGGCATATAAACTTGTACTACTGTAGTAGGCATGGGCTTTGTGTCTATCTTGGCCACAATAATGCGTTCACTATGCTGTTTGTAGTAGCTAACCCGCACTCCTATTTTTTTATTCATTATTAAACCTACTCCTGGTTTATGAGGTTCAATTTTTGGGTTTTCAGATCTGAGGAGGGTGTCATTAACATGTGTCTTGTAATAAATAATGTTTTACAAATTTATTTTGCCCTTCAAAAAATCTTTTTCATAAGTGGTTGAGGAATAGTTCAACTACGATGACAGCCATGTACCATTCTTTCTGCTGGTAGATATTAGCATTAAATGAGGAACAGAAATCAGATACTACAAGTTTAAGTAAACCGACTAAGACTGAAATGTTGGATGAGGTTCGATTTTTTTAAGATGATGTGTCTAATAATTTCAATTGTCTCTGTGACAGGTTCATTTGTGAACAGACTGATAATGTTGAGTGATGTGAATCTAGCTAACCTGGGAATGTTCATATTTTTGGTGAAAGTTATTAGCGCATATGATTTGAAAGTTAGAAATTCCTAGAAGATATTATTTAACAGTTAGGGAATTTGTATGCTCACGTATTCTTGGAGATGAGACAGGGTCTGATTGAGGAATTATCTTTCTAAGTTTCAGGTTGTGGAAATTTGTGGTCAGGTCTTATGGGACCAAACTGCTGAGGGCATCGGTCCCTAATCTTAAGCACTAATTAATCTAACGTAAACTAACTTACACTAAGGACAACACACACACCCATACCCGAAGGAGGACTCGAACCTCCGGTGGGGGGAGCCGCGGAGACTTAGACAATGCCCCCTAGACTGTGTGGCTATCTCCTGCGGTTTTTGGTTGTGCCCTACTTTGGGTTAGTTGGGTTCATTACTGTACAATTTTTTTTATCAGAGAAGAGTGACTTCCATTGAATATGAGATTTTTTTCTGTAGTTTAGTGGCTGGAACATGGTTAATTCAGTAATGTTGTTTCCTGTGAAAAAATTAAGAATTTTTACAAAAGGACAACAGTGGAGTTTCTCTTATCAGCATTAACAACAACAGCGTCATATCCATTTGGTTCATGCCTCAACTATTTTAACACTTAGCTCTCACCAGAGGATTTATTGGAGCATTGTTTGACTTTTTCTTATCAGATAACGTAATTTTGTTGATATTATTTACTGAGAGAAACTGTTCTTTATGGTTCAGGTTCGCCATATATGAGCTTAACATAGGACGCTTTTTAAGCGATGGTGATTGAGCTTTGATCGGTTATACGTAAGACATTTCTTCAGTAAGATTCGTTCTGTGCATGTAAAACTGATGTAGGTTTTGTTTATGATTCTTTCATACAAAATCTGTGTTTTATAGAACATTTTTACGGACTTTGTCGTATTTCATTTGAAGAGATTCGAATTTTTTCGTGTGTTTGTACGAAAGACTGCAACATGTTTGTCAATTAAATGCATTCCTAATGGACGTAGCATATCAGTTAGCTGATGAAGTACGTGCTAAATATATCTATTAACTTCTTCTTCCCTTCTGTGCTGCAGCTGAAGTTCTGTTTGCAATCAAGCATTTCCAAACTTTATTTGAACAAATTGGCTGTTTCTGAATTACCTTTTTTCGTGATTTAAAGATTGCCTTGATTATACCATGAGACATACATTCTTTCTTAAGTTTGATGTTGTAGGTGAATTTAGTATTTTTAATTTTGTCATCGTTGATGACATGATTGTATTAGTTTAGTAAAAAAAACACTGTTTCTAATCCAACACGTGATACTTTTCAAGTACCTCTCAGCTTCATGTGCTCGATAGGTCTACACCATTTTTTGAAAACAAGGTATCATTGGTCTTGTCACGAGTACATACCTACATTGCTGGGCTATACTCGTGCTGGTTGTTGACACATTTTGAATCCAGTGCTACTTTTGTAGTCAGAGGAAAGTGCACGCTGTGCCGTCTACTTAGAATTGGAAGTACACACAAGCTGCACAAAGGAGCGCAAATAAACCTGGGACTTCGCCTTTTTTAATTCTAGTTGTGCTCATTTAGTGTTTTATGGACTGAAGACAGTGGCCATGGGCTGGTAAAAAGACACAGTTTTGCTGCTGACCATTGTGCAGAGGCTATTAAAACTCCATGTGGAAGCACCAAATGTTCATATTGGAGGTGATGAGAAACTCCAGTATATAGAAAGAAGAACCTTTTGGTCATATTACATTAACTGGATGATTTATTGCTTGTGGAGATGGAGCAGTAAATTGTTAGGGCATTTGCTTATTGTGGCTTTGTGTTAACGAATGTGAGGCATGTAGTAATTTCTGCTGCTAAAGATTACAAAGAACTGGAGTGTTCTCGTACTGTGCATTCCTTAGCTGAGATTTGTCCATTGAACTGTGTTCAACACACAGATCTCATACTGGATGTTGATTGCAATGATTAGAAGTCTGATGTATTCATATATGACAGTGAGCTGTATTAGGGACGTAGCATGTGCAGCAAGCTGTTATAGTGAGCTTTTGGGTTTCCTTTCCAGGATATATCTTAAGCCACAGGAGTCGTTTGTCTATAGTTGTTATTTTGTACAGCATGTTCAGATTATACCTTTTTAACGTCGTCCACAGTTTACCAACTGCATAACCCCTTGACCACAGCAGTTTCTTAAAAAATAAAAAAAATAAAAACTTCATAAGTAGAGGCGCTCTGTATTGTAGTTAGTAAGCTCTCATAATGCGTACAGGAGACATCAGCTGTGGAGGTTACAGAGAGCCTCGTGTGTGACTTAATAAATAACAAATTTGTATTACTATTGCATGTATTAATACTAGTTAATTTGTAGATTGTCTTCTAAATGTTAACCAGCCTTGATTCTGTTAGAGATTGATTTGGATGCTATTCAACATTCGATAAATGTCTTTGGCAGAGCATTGTATGTGGCACTGGTGAGAGTTTGATTGTAATTTTTTACATGGAGGCCTCATTGGATTTGTTGGTATGTGCATTGCATTTTTGGAGTTATGTGATGTCCTACAAGAATTTGACTTTTAAAGATTTTAATAATTGTATTTAAAAGGATATTTCACTTCATTGTTGATTTTAATAATTATATTGATGAAGACATGTTGCAGAATTGTTTATTATTGTGCTAAGTGTCTAAACCATTAGATGTTAACTGATATTATGTTTAAATGAGCTTGTGTTCTGCTAAGTGGTTCTTGATTACCAGATAACATTAATTTTGCAGACATTAAATCTTCTGAGTGCTGTTTACCAGTTAAATGACTGACTTGTGATGTTGAAGAGTAACCATTAATTAATCAGTATTGTTTTCAAATTAATGTCTTTTATGTATTTGAAAATAAAATGTAAAGAAAAGAGCAAGCTGTGTGTAAATTATCCCAACCCCATTCTCCCTAGTATGTTAGTGATATTTTGATGTGTTTTGTTGTCCACCTCAAGGAGAAAGGTGGGTTTCAGTTTGTATCAGTGTGGCTGTCAGCATCATTTTCATACAAGATGACAGTACTGGAATTTGGTACTTTTTGAGGTTCTTTGTTTCAGTTTGGAAGCAAGGAATGCATGTAACCCATCTTGTCTGAGAAAGGACAAATTAGGCCATGAATTACAAATTAGAGAGCTGGATGGATGCAAAGTAAATACACTGAATTAATACAACAATTAGTTGATGTTCTGGGCAAACCTAAGGCAGCCACAGCATCAGTAAAGATACGTTTCGCTGTTGCTACCATTTGTTGGACCGCTGCTGAATATCAGGCTCAATGAAAGGGAGAGAGGGTTTTTTTTATATAGAGATAGCTCCCTCCAACACCAAGTTAGGTGAATGCATACAAGTTTGGAATACAAGCAAATTCATTGCGTGTTTTCGGTATGGTGACAGCCAGTGCTGAAATTTAATTTAAAATGAGTGATGTTGGGAACCATACTACAAGGCTTCATCACTGTTTGTTGGGATGCAATCAGGAAGCTGTGGATCCAAGACAATATGAGTATCGGCAGGATAGTGGTAAAATGTTAACTTACTCAGTAATGTTGTTTTTAAATCTCTCTAACCAACTGGAGCATTTTCTAAGCGAACAATCAAACTAAGCAGTTAAGTCAGTTTGCAGTCGTTGAAATATTAGATTTGACACTGTAATTATAATGTAAGAATGCAGTATTGGGAATTCTGGATCATCATTTGTTATACGTGGTGGCATTTGAAGAAGAAGGTAGTTTTATTGCAGTAATTTTAAAAGACTGAAGTTCTTGTTTTACCACTTTTCATAAGAACTTGGTAGAGCAAGTAATTCCACCCAGCACTGTATTCACGAATGTTATGGTAGTGAACAAGGTAGTAACAAACTGATTGCTGATTCTGTTAACAGGATAAAAGGGAATGTAGTGGTTCGTGCTTAAGGTACACTGAAGCACAAGTAGTACAGCACATTGTAAGGGGGGTAATATTAGAGGATCTCAGCACGGAATTTTGGGGGCAGTTTTCCATGATTTTTCCACTCTGGATCAACTGGTGGGACATATTCAAGCCTCAACTTATGGTTATAGTAGAAGTATGGAAGGCACTCAGAGGGTTTATGCTTCTAATTAGATGAAAGGCTGATGAAATGCTTTAATTGTGACTAGCAAGGTCATATCAGTAGCAATTCCTAGCAAAGAACTCAGTGCCAGGAGCAGTTGCGGCTAGTTGGAAGAGATAGAAATGATCAAAGAAACAGGAACATGGGTAATAGGATTTGTTGCATATGTAAAAAGACAAAAGAGTTTTTCCTTTCTTTGTTGTTTTGGGGACAATGAGCCAGTTTGTGCCCTCCTGGAATCTGGCAGTACCACCAGTGCGTTACATGAGAGTGGGTTTAATACATATCAGAGTATCTATAAATGGGGACTGTTAAAATCGAGGAAAAGGGGCTATACAGCTGCTAACAATAATTGCATCGGAATGAAAGGAATCGTTTACATGAAGGTTAGCCTTAATGGTTGCTCCTGGAGAAAGTAACGTCCGAGTTACATCGAGTTTATTAATACCTTATATTTTGCGATCAGATTTTACAAGAGAGGTCTGTGATTCTTTCTTTAAATTTCGTCAGGATCCTGAAGTGACCATTCGTTTGCATAAGGAATTTAGACAAGGTTGCAACAATGGAAGACACAGTGCACGAATGGGATGGACCGATATTTGGAAAGGAATTAAGAGCCCACTGAAGTAGACATCCAGCATTTGGATCCAGAGCAAGATAGGAAATTAAGAGACCTATATGAGGAATTTAGAGATATCTTAACCACACATTGGCTTTAACATCCTTGATTGATTATCAGGTAGCAGTCAGCGATGACACACCTTTACTCAGAGCCCTTTACTGCCTCTCACCCCTTCACATGAAGCAGCTAAAATCCATTCTAGAAATACTGATAGATGAAGGAGTTATTCATCAATCTAGCTCGCCCTATATTGCCTCTGATATCTTAATTCCAAAACTAAATCGAGGTAGCCATACTGTGGTCAGTTTCCAAAAGCAGAACGAAAAATTGTATTACCTGCGATCCAACACCCAGACTTTCACTTCTGTTTTGATTGGTTTAATGTCACTCCTATTTTTATGACTTTTGATTTAAATTAAACCTACTATCATACACCACTGGCAGAGCATTTCATGAGGCTGACAGTTTTTGTAATTTGCTGTTATTTGAACTCATCAATGTAAACTTCAGACTGTCCATTGCAGCTGCAGTCTCCATCACAACTTCAGGATGAGAAAGTATCTGACATCAGATTCAAGTTTGCATATGATCACTTTGATGATTTAGTTATTAACAGTTATAATTTACAATAACATGTAGAGCGTTTTACTGGTATTTTGGTGCAATTTTGGGAGACAGGATTGACAGTCAACCCAGAGAAAGTAAAGATTCCTTGGTCTACTACGCCATTTTCCCCAAAAGGAGTAACTGTAGATCAGGGCAGTGTTAAGCTTATCGCAGTAGTTTCCACAACAAAGAATATTAAGGAAGTGATCAGGTTTGTGGGGATGCCAAACTTCTTAAGAAAATTTATTCCAGCTCTGAAGAAATCTTCGTGTACAGCATGTGTATTAGCATTACTTGACTTCACTAAGCTTTTTTAAATGTAGACAGATGCATCCATATAAGGCCTTGGTACAGTCTCACTCCAGGAAGACCAGGGGGGGAGGCAAGTTACTGCTTATGACTCTAGTGGTCTCAATGAGCAAGGACATAACTACTCATTCTATGAGTTGGAGGCATTAGCAATGTTGTGAGGTTTAGAAAAGTTTATATTTTACATTGAGCATAGTGAATTGAAGTGGGAAAGAGCAAAAAAGCATTAAGAGAGACTATGGAAAAATGGCTTGGTAGCTCAATGGGCTACCCAAATCTTTGCTTTTGCATTTAAGATTGTTAATATGCATGGTAAGGAAAATCGGGTAGCTGAGAGCTTAAGATGGTTGTTTAAAGAGAAAGGCGATGAGGAGGATATCAGCGTGACTTCAGGAGAGATCCAGCGCCAGTCCATCAACCTTAAGCTCAGTCAATTCCCTGCTTTATTCCAGGATATCCAGCATTTCCAGACACAGGACCCCATACCTGTAAAAAGATGGGATCGTTTGTTGTTCTTCCTGGTATGACGAAGAGCCTAAGTTTATTGATCTAAACCATTTAATTGCCTACATTTTTGCATATTTTCACTTGTCATGTAGAGGACATCTGAAAATCTTCAAAACCTGGGAAAAAGCTCGTGCGAACTGATTTGGAATAATACTGATGCAGAGATGAGGAACAGAGTCCAAGAAAGATTTGTGCAGTAGGTAAAGATACCAGAACACTGTGATTGAGATTCTGATATCCAAATTGCATACTGACTCCGTAGGCTCCTTCCACGAACTAAGAAAGCTTTTAAATACATAAAGGTTCATGTTCATGGATATTCGAGGTTAACTTAGTTTTCCATAACTGGACAGTTGGCTATAAACTGCGTCGCCAATGTTTTTTTTTCGAATGTGTTGGGTGATCTCACGAATGATGCGACTATCTTTACTTTTATCGCCTCTAAGAGGTACTCTGTTGGAATGCAAAATTCTAGCACTAGTGCCCATTATCCGAGCTCTTGCTACACACAAGGAGGTAATACAAATCACACTGCAGCTCTGATTGTGTAACATAGTTACGAACATGGCATTGGCTGATGATGGATTCCAATGCAGCAAAGCATGAATCACACAAAGCCACTCTGGCCGAGTGGAGTCTTGCATTACAGGTCAATTGTCCTTGCATAAATTTATGGTGGATTAACGTTTTTTTGCAGAAGAAAGGCAGCCTGATCCTGCTATTTCGTAACAGGAAGTACACAATAAATAATGCACATAGAGGTCATGTCCAGGTGGCCATACAGAGCAACAGAGGCAGACAGCGAAACAAGTTCAAGGTTGCCAGTCTGGGGATGATTAAGACTTTTGCACTGTTAGTAAAGCAGCTGTTAGTGTCACCAGTAAATTGTTGCCTGCATTCCTGAGCCTTTAAAAATAAAAGCTCTTAGAACCTGTCATATTATTGGCACAAAATCAAGCTTCTGAGCACAAAAGAGAGTCCTCCTTTCTATAATTAAGCCGGTGAGCAATCGAATGAAGTAATGTGCAACTGGCGTTATGGCTCTGGGAATGAAATATAGTTATGATTCATCTGTTAAGTCTTTGAAATCAAAGACTAGCTTACTTGTAATGGTTATTCCAGGTGGATGAATTTTCTGTTATAGATTTACGAATAATTAGTGAGAGTGTGTTTATGTATACTTCTAGACAATGAGTTTGTCTGCTTTAGTTTAAATAACATGGAATATTTTGAGTGTCTATTTTGGAAGGGTCCCTTACATGATATTGCATGAAATCTTATAATTCTACCTGATCTGAGGTTTATCGCACCTTTTGAATCTGATACTATTTTTACAGGCATAGGAAGCGTGCGTCATGCCATCTACCCAGAATTTTTGGTACGCACTCGACTCACATAGGAGCAGCGTGCAAGCAGGATTGATATGTGTGAATCTAGCAGGGTCAGCAAGTGTACTCTGGACAGAAGACAGTGGTAATGGGTTATATGAAAAGAGGGAGTTTTGCTGCAGCCCACTATGAAACCTGATTAATAGGCAGAAATTAAAACTCCATTTGGCAGTAATCCAAGATCATATTGTAGATTATGGTATGGGACATTATAGGAAAGGAAGAACCTCTGTGTCATATTAGACAGACTAGGTGATTAGGGCATGTTCTGAGGCATCAAGGGATCACCAATTTAGTATTGGAGGGCAGTGTGGAAGGTAAAAATCGTAGAGGGAGACCAAGAGATGAATACACTCAGCAGATTCAAAAGGATGTAGGTTACAGTAGGTACTGGGAGATGAAGAAGCTTACACAGGATAGAGTAGCATGGAGAGCTGCATCAATCCAGTCTCAGGACTGAAGACCACAACAACAACAACAACAGGTGATTTATTGTATTAAGGGCTAGGGCACGACATTGTGGAGGCCTTTCTTTATTGCAGATGTTGTCTTAAGGAATGTGGTGCATGTAGAGGGTTCTGCAACTACATTCTACAAGGTATTGAGTTATTATTGTGCTACACGTTTTTGAGATAGATCGGTGTATTGTATTCTATTACGAAAACTGGCTGTCGACTATAGTCATTAGAAGTTTGATTCTTGTGAGCTTCAGCTTGATATTCAAAGATTTTCTGTTTCCTTTCTGTGAAATATCTTAAGCCTCAGGGGTGATTTGCAAGTTTTTGTCATTTAGCGTAACTTTTTCTGATTGTACATTAATTACAGCCTCCATAATTTACTGAGGATTTCTTAAAAATGAAGAAAATATTCATGGGGTGTTCTTAAGTAGAAGTGCTTTGCTCTGTAATTTATAAGACAACATGTTGGTGCTTAGCTGATGCGCTTTTAGTGGCTCGAATGTTAGTGAATACAGAAGACATCAGCAGTGTAGAGTACAGGTCGCCTATGTGAGATTTCTTTGGAGTAGCATATTTATATAACCACTACATGGTGTTAATACTAGCTTGCAGATTGTCATCTAAATGCTGACTCCCTTGTATTTGCGCACCTTGGACCACCGATAGAATTAGAACAGGAAAACTGAATGCTGCATGAATTTTCGACCAACGTCTTTGGCAATATGCTTTGTATGGCACCATCCAGAATTTGTTCATATTTTTTTTTCAATGGAGGCCACAGTGGAGATGGTGGAGCATGTATGACGTTTTTGGAATTATTTGATGTGTCCAAAGAATTTGAGGATTTAAAGATTTTAATAATTGCATTTAACAAGTTATTTTACAGGATTGGTGATTTTGATAACTCCATTTACTATTGCACTAAATATCTAAACAATTTCACGTTAACTAAAATTGTGCTCAATTAAGAGTCTGTTTTGATAACTGTGTTTTGATTGGTAGTTGACTGACTTTAACTATGCAGACTATAAATCTTCTGAGTGATGTTTACTAGTTATATGACTGGATTGTAACGTGAACAGAGAAGAAATCAGTTAATCAAGAATGTCTTCATGTTAATTCCATTTGTGTATGCTGATGGTAGTTACACAGTTTTTAGACACAGTGCTTGAAGATATATTAACAAACATATAAACACATTTTCTAGCAAACCACTTTTAAACAAAATTCAAATAAGCCAAAGTTTTCCAAATGCAGAGATACCACTTCCCCATATATTCACATATGTCACTATTTCTGAGTTAATACAGAAACGGTGCGTTATTATTTTTACATAGATGTCATCTGCACAACAATTTACTTTTGCTGATATCAGACATGACCTTCTCTTGTTAGAAGGGCATAAATATAATATTGTTGCTTCTTTAGGAAAAACATATCTAATTCACTCCAGAATAAAGTTTGCAACAGAACATGAGACAAAACATCCTACAAATTTCTTAGGCTCCACATGAGGAACAGAACTTTTATATCTACAAGAAACAAACCTGCGGTGATTCCACATTATAAAAATGATCACATCATCGAAATTCACACAATATACTGTACATAGGTACATTTTTAACTCAGCAGTGGCATCACCTATAGAACTGAAAGTACTAACAGCAAAACTGGTACGATCAAAAGAATTGCAATGAACAATAGTTACACCAGCCCACATCAGTAATGGAAACAATGCAGACAAAACAAATGACAGCACACAAATACTTACAAGCACTCTCTAGTTAGGAACAGCACTGTACAGTGAAGAAGTAGTGAACGAAATGCGGGAAAATTTCGGAAGAGAGGCAGATTATGAACCATTAAAGGTTATAGTAGTTATGCAGAGGTGAAAAGAGTAGAACAAGGCAGTAAAAAGAGAAGAAGAGCATAATGATAAAATATCAGATGCGTACGCCAACGGAAATTTTAATTTATTCTTTTTAGAAATAAAGTCGTCTGAAAGTACAGCACATAACGAGGACTGTAGAAATTGAATGTATGTTGGAAGTTTGTCGACTGTTCCTTGATCAGAGTTAACCATTTATATCCTCACACAAAATTTTAGTTACTTGAGAAATCTTGAATCGCAGGCAGATAGTTTATTGCCTGCTAAAGTTCAAAACTCAATTGGAATTAAAGCAAAAAACCGCTGACGAAAATCATTCTTTATATTAAAGTAGAGGTAAATAATCATTTCAGTACTGAGTTACAAAGTAGATTACAAAACCTACCATGCTTATGTCATAAAGAAGATTTTGAGTTTTTGCAAGATATTCGGCTGATATTTCACGGAAATGAGGAGGTTATCCGCAAAATCGACAAGGAAAAGAACTTGTGAAAAACATTAAGAAGGTGAAGGAACAAGGTGATAAGAAACGTGTTTGACGTTAAGGGGTAACTTCCAAGGTACATAACAGAGCTGCAGTGGGCAAAAATTGTAAGGGAAGGCAGAGATCAAAATATATCCAACAAAATATTGAGGAGGCTCGGTGTAAATATTACTACAAGATGAATAGTTTGTCACAGGTGAAGGAGTAGTAGCTGGCCCATCAAACCAGTGATAAAACTAAAGCTAAAAATAAGTGAAGGGATACTATTCGCACCATCGTCTGTCATGTCTGAGGATTTCTGTGGTTCCATAACTTACTTAAAAAGAACTGCGAACTGGTTATTGCTATGATGCATCAGCTGATTTCCCGGCTGTTGTCTAATACGGAACTCAATGAGGGCACATTAAACCTTACCCTTCTTCCTCTATCACTTTTAGCCTTACACCTCAAGCATTTTATTGTGTACAAGGAGAAATGATTCTTATACTAGCAGACAAACAATTATATTTCTGCACACGTTATACGATCTACAAATCTGCTATTCAAAAAGTGAAATATTTAAGACAATTTCCCAGAAAAATTTGCAGTAGCCAAATAATAATGCAAAATATGTTTTGGAATGAAAATTGTGGCAGATGACGGTAACACATGTGGCCATGCGCTGTGTCGGCATGCAGCTGATTGTGCTAAGAGTTCGAGAACTTAAGCGCATTGACAAAAAGCACAAAAGCTATTCTGTGCTTAATTTTTAGTTTCAAATATATACTAATACAAGCTGATATTTTATGTAATAATTATTGTTTTAGAGAGGTAAATTAGTAATATACTGATAAAATATAAGGAATGGTGGAGGTGAACTGTAATTTTTTTTGTATTTACTAAGCGCGGTTTACAATACATATGCCTGTGGTATATTAAAACTTTTTATTACAATGGTCTGTGGTTTATTCTTAACTTCCATTCATTTTGGATGCATGCTGCCGTCTTGTAGCGGTTGCTACTTTTTCTCAGAAGTTGTCAATTTTTGTTCTTTGTTTTCAGTACACTAGGCATTGTTGTCTTTATTTAATAGCATCCTGTAATGAACAACATGTTGGCATAGTTAAACTAGTTGCTGCTTGATACTTTTACATCAATGTCAGTTGGGAATCCCTTTAAATAATATCATTTTTGTGCTTTATACGGTACATCACCTGAAACATTATAGAGGACGTGACACTACCATTAACATGCGGTATAATTCGTAAATGTGTCAGTACAGATGTTTCTGCTTACAGACAACAAACTGCAAGCGAGAAAAGGAATAGGTACTGGTTATTTGTCTTAGTCGGTGAGAAGTAAGATTTTAATAAATGATCAGATTACAATAATAGTTAAAGTTTTCAACTATCCAGTGATATTTTTCTGTAATTGATTATTAGAAACAGCAGTTGTACGGGAAAAAATTAATTTTACTCTCATAATCTGCACAAAAGTAAAGCGTTCTTATAAAGTAAGCGAGAGACTGCAAATACTTTGAAGTTTCGTGTAACTAAGTCGCTGGTAAAAAGTGGTCACCAAAGTTGTGTGACTGTGTGTGAAGGGAGGGTGTGAAATGTGTGATCTGCCTGTGAGCATCTGATACATAAGTGACGATCACTCATAATTTAGTTGAAGGGAGGAAGAATAAAAGTCAGCTTATTTGTGTTACTCTAACTTATTTTTTCAAGGAATGAAATGTGACTTTCAAAGATAAAATACATGCTTTTACACAGTTCCATCCTGTAAGTTCTGGAAGGCAGCAGTAACACTCGAAATAAAACAGAAACCCATATCCATTACTAAGAAATATCTCGTAATGTTGTAACCGTTTCTTACACCATTTTAGCATTAACGGAAATAAAGGAACAACGTGTGTTGAACAAGCAGCGGTGCCAAAATGTTCCCTTTTGTTCAGTATATAAACGTAGAGGACAGTTCAAACGGTTCTCCATACAAGACGCAAGTAGCAGGAAAGCCTCAACATAGTTCAAACACTCGCTAATAACTAAGTGAAATGTGTTCTACTATGCAAGATTTTCTTCACATAAAATACGAAAAGTCAGGTAAAGCGAATAACATTCCACCGTCGAAAGCTATTTCAACAGATAAACTGTTGTCTAAACCTTGGCCTTAACCTCAGATGCTGTAAGACACAACTGAAATATGTGGTATCACGTGCATAGATTGGATATCCCCTCTGACCAAAGACACTGCTTCGCTGTGAGAATCGTTCTGAGGAACAAACTTACGTTACTATGGCTACGCTTTAACTACACGTTATTTAATCTGAAAAAAATACTTCCACTTGCATGAAGTTTTTTGTGAAAAGTAATTGCAGCGTCTCCCAGAATCTGGCAGAGTAAGTGAAATTTTTTACACCTCTAATTAATAAGACTCTTCTATGAAAATGTATACCAGCTTCATAGGTCGTGTGATTTACTTGTTCGTGAAACAGCTCGACCTGTATACGACATTGCTGCTCTAATGCTTTGCAATAGGTTACAGGATACATTGCAATATTTAAATTACCACATTAACCCTATACATAACTGTGATATTCTAAGCAAATTTTAGCATTCAAATTGAACTTGTCATCTTGGAATGGAAGTTCGGATTTTAACGAGTAACAATTACGTGGATGTTTACGTACCTGTTAGATCACGTTTCTAGTGTATAGTGTAGAAAAATCATGTTAGTTACTATATTTGGCAGACAGACAGCGATTCACGCTGTCATTCTTTTTAAAAGTGAGGCATTTGACAAAAGTTAAATTATGCTGTGACGAAAATTTGAATGTGTGTTTACCGTTTATTTTTTACTGAGTTGCTAAGTGGGTCCTAGTATATATGGATCTACAGTTTTCCTTAATTCTAAGTTTTTAATATCCTCTTTATGTCATCCATACACCGGAACAATAGTGAGACGTTTTCCATTCAGTTCAGACGTAGTTTAATCGTCTGCCTTGGATCGGTTCTGTAGGTTTCGACTGTCGAAACATTTTACCTTAAGTATGTGAACTAACTGAAAGTTTTCGTGAGTAGTGATCCAGTAAAACTGTTTCCTTGGTAGTAGATAAAGCCGGGAGAAATCGGTGTCCTTCACTTTTCTTAAGTCGTTTGCGCTAAGTTTTCTCTCTCCTTTATTCTACATTGTCTTAAATTTTGTTTAATATTATGCGTTATTGTATGTTCGTTCTGGCTTGACACAGATGTTATACTGTATTCGTTTTAATGTTCTATCTTAATCGTTCCTTTTCT
Source organism: Schistocerca cancellata (assembly GCF_023864275.1). NCBI lineage: Eukaryota > Metazoa > Arthropoda > Insecta > Orthoptera > Acrididae > Schistocerca > Schistocerca cancellata. Next base: position 406,544,542 of record NC_064626.1, on the reverse strand, counting down.
GTTCATCCCATTTCCCACTGTTTATAAATGTGTTATTTGACCCATTGTTGCTTACATTGCGTATGGTATCTAACAATGCGGAAGCAGGAATAAAGCCTTTATTAAGTATTTTACCTTCCGACTTAATAAACAGTTAAATGAAAAATGGGGAATAACCTAAAAGACCACATTTATGCGCCTTACAGATATGGATGCTGCTCTCTCACTACTTTCCTGACAGTTAACAACCCCTGGTAGGAACAGATACCGCCAAAACACGTGGGCTTTCTTTCCACGTGGCTCCTTAGCAGGAGGAAAGAATATTAAGAAAGATGTTTCCAGCTTCGTTCCAGAAACATTACTTGGTTTAGACATCTAAAAAATCCTCTGTTACTTACCATACTACACATATTTGAAAAATGCTAAGTTCTGAGAATCATTAACGCTTTTAATTTTATTTATGGGTTCAAGAGTACTGACTATGTAGTTTCTTCTCGTTCTAGCATGCAGTTCTTTCATCATTTTGGTATTTAGCTGAGTATGAATCAGAGGAACATTTATTTATCTGCTAAATATAACTCTACTTGTTTAAGACTCCACTGTTGTTAATAAAACTTCTTGTCTACCTTTGTGAACTGACTGGTAAACATGAGGTCATGTACTGCTGAACTGCGTATCTACTTAATTATTTCCTCATAGAACCTTTCGTGAGATATCGAATTACTTTTGTTATTCAGTTTCCTGTAATTATATAGATACCCACTACGTCGCGTAATGTGTTCATTCAAAAGTTATTGCGACTGCATTCACCAGGAAACAGCAGTAATTAAAAGTAATGACTATTTAGCTATGCAGCCATTTGGTTCGTATAAGAAGTTATGTTATTCAAGGAATAGGGTATTGTGTTTCTCATTGGTCTTCATTATTACACCGCACTCATTGTTGCTCAGTTTGGGTGCAGCCAAATATTTGTGCGTTAAAATCAGTAAAACATTTTTTTTTACTGTCTTACATGTTATTTTTCACTTTCACAGACTTTTTATTAAAATAAAAGTTTAATGGAATGCAACAGTGCTCATTCCATAGAAAATTAATTCTGAGTAGCTTCCTGGTTCTTATAGAAGGAACAACTGCCTTGTGTCAGGACTCCTTTGTTCTCCAGCCGCCAGCAGCTCCTCAGCTTATATAATAAATGCCACCTTCGTGATCCTGGATGACCCCTGTTTCGGTTTCCTACTTTCCTGTCACATTCTACCCTACTGTTAATTATGTTCACGTACATATTTCTGTAAAAGTCACATACGACAAAAATAACATTTTATAACTTTATCTTTGAGTTTAATATCCTAGTGTATTAATACCATTGCCCATTCATGTTTATTTAGAGACATACAAGAAAAAGGAAAGTAGTGAGCTCCATGAAATGTTGTAACCTGCATGTATGATAGACTGTCTGTTCCCATGGAGAATTTCTTTATCACTTCGTTGACTGTTATACGATGGTGACAATTCCACGTACCCCTTATAGTTTACCTCTGGGAAGCCGTTCGTAAACAAAAAAATTAGGTATTGGTTCGAACAAAATTAGTGTCCCTTTACTAGTCTTTGAACTTAGCCTCCATAATCAAAAGGATCTGTATTTATTGCCTGTTCTTATGACGTTAATTTCTGTATGCCCATAAATAATCTGTTTTAGCCATCAGATATACTTTCTGACAAATAATATGCTCGCTATAAAATATGATTTTTGCACCAAACGATATAAAAAAATAGTAAGAGTACTAAGCAAAATTTGATTGTAATTTCTGCTGCTGCTCCTTTATTGGCAACACGAAATTATTAGCACAGGGAATTGTTTCGTTACTGTTCATTCTCAAATGAAACCTGAAATATGTATGCAGCGTATCTCTGCTATGTCTACAACACCAACAGACGAAATATGGGACCACGCCGTGTCATGCAGTAATTCCTATAGTTTTTGTACTAAAAAGGAAAAAAAACCATTTTTTGGTTAAGTATATAATGGAAGTACACTTTTTTGTTTTGTTAGTTGGTGGCAAACTTTTTTCCTCCAGCAATGGATCGATCTTAATAGAGCTTCGTAATTTACTGTTCTACTTTTATTTTTTATAAGCATGTTTGTGGTATGGCAAAAATGGAGTAACATGCGCCCTACTTCTAACATGTATTGTACCATGAAATACTAACAAATTTGTTAAAGCATCAGATTTCTTGGCCTGTACATTTCATTTAACTGTTCCCTAAAATATGTGTGGTATGTAAATATTGTTAGAGTTGCAGTATTTGGTTTACGTTTGTGGCCCTCTTGATCTGAGAGGTTTTAGCAAATTTTAAATTTTTTTCCTTTTCGTTTTACAGTTTCAAAAAAGATATGTGTGGCTATGTTCAAGATTTAAGTACATTCTGTTTCGAACATCCTGCATTGTTTCATTTCTGAGTGTACTCTTTGCCTCCTTTCCCTTTGCCGATATACGCAATATTTTTACTGCAGTAGCCATATCCAGATACGATTGTCCTCATGTGCTTTGTTCCCAAGAAACCAAGACTGCTGTAATATTGCTTCTAACTTGTGTCTGAGGCTAACATTAGACGGATTCTTACGCTGAAGACTGCTAGTGCGCTAATTCCACCATCCTGAACGTCTTCTAACTGTTATGAGTTGACATGACGAAACCACGAATGTCTAAATGATGATCGCAAAATCCCCTAATAGCGACCAGTCTTTTACCCACTGCATTCGTTTTACTTATTATTCTGCAATAATTAACTGTTTCTGATGTCTGCGTACAACGATTCAGTGGAACATTTAAGTATTTACACACGATATGAAAGGTAGCTCCGTCCATCAATTGACAAGCAGACTAATGCACCATCTCCATTCCTCGGCATTAAACCTTCTAGTACTATGTAGTACGCATAATTCTTCCTATGTTCCTTCGAACTTATTTCCGTTAGCAAAAGTGTTATTCTTATATCAAGAAAGATACGATGCGAAAATACGTCTTAACTTTAAAATACTAGGTTTATAGTACACCACTTTACTGTACGTCAAGTCTCTACCAAGTATCAGTTATTATCTGTTGCCGTGTTAACTAATGGTATTTGGTATACAGGGTGTCTCACAGTCCACGTTACATATTTCTAGAGATTCCAGAGGGGACTTAGTGAATCAAGATTTACATAGGTACCCACGTGTGGAAACGTCACCCAAGTAAAAGAGCGTCTAAGTTACAGGTGCCGGAGCCTGTAAATGTATGTAAGTACCGGGTGGTTCCATTGTGATGTTACAAATTTTCTAGGACGATGGAGAAGGATATGTGTCAATATGAGGCAACGGTCCATGAACCGGAAACGAACGACACGAAAACTATTAGTGAAAACCGTTCTGATACCTCTGACAATGGAATACACGGACTGGTACTGTTTTTGCTAAGTTTATAAGGTAGGCAAGCTTCAAACCCGATATGCTGATTGAAACATAAAAAATGTCTAGTAAACGTGTGCTCTAAAATGCATACCTTAAGAGCTTTGATCACTCATTCAGTAGAGGAAATGTGTTTCACACTAGCGAAGATGAAGAAGTTACCATAGCTACTCAGCTATGCAATTTAGAGCCTATGTTTACTGTTTTTCTCTTGGTCGATACTACCATCTCTGTAAGTTGCTTGCCCTACAATCTTAGGGACCACAGTACAAGTACATGTATTCCACTGTGACAGGCATAAGAACGGGTTTCGCTTAAAACTTCCGGTATAGGGGCCCTTACTTCAAATTATACATTTATCCTTCTCCATCATCCTAGAAGGTTTGTAATATCATCACAGAGTCAGCTTTTACATACATACGTTTACACATGCGGGCGACTGTAACTTTAACACCCTGTGGCCTAGTTGGATAACGTTTCTGGACAAGGGTTCCTGTGTAAAACTTGATCTGCTAAGTCCCCTCCACAATTTTTAAAGGCGTGTAAAATGAATTGTGGAACACCCTGTGTAACGTCTAACGCCATTACTGCTATTTTACTCGAATATCTAGGTGTCATATGCTGTTGATTCTTCATGATCTTGTAAGCGCACTGCAGAATTTCATCCATCAATTGCAATTAAATATTAATTCTGATAGTAACTGGTTAATGTTCACAAGGCATTCTTCTTTGTCTATATCCTTTTGTGATAACAATTTACTTTTCCCTTAATACTGACTAATCATTGTATGTCACACATTGTATTACCTCTTATGTGTTTTGATAATTTTCAGTGTGTAATCATTTTTGATATACGAGGTGCAAATGTAAGCTACAGTGTTAATCGCTATAGACAGATTAAATTCAGTTACAAAAATAAAATTTCTTTAGTAGAATACGCTAACAGGAAGACGTATGTCTGTTTCTTTTTCGTTACGTTTTATTGTAAATTCTCTCATCTCATAACGACGATCTACATTATATCAGCATCTCTTTTAGTTCTCTTCCTTACCATATGAGAACTGTAACATTTATCTACGGACAGGACTTGCTTAGCTTTACCGTGCGCTCCCACGGTAAGTAGGTTTCATGAACATAATTAGAAGGAGCCTTCGATAGGCTGAGGTGTGACAGTTTCTGACTATATAAATGATGAACCTATTTTATGACAGAATAGTTACTGATTTTCTGTTTCTCTGTGCAGAACTTTTTAGGAATTAAATTGCTTAATATGTCTTGTTTGGCTTCCAAAAAGAAATAAATACACAAAGAAATACAAAAAAATAGTTCCTTTGTAAGAGGCAACAGCAGCATAATAATTGTGACTAACATGAGAGTTTAATACCTTTCAACCTTGAGACCGAAACTCAAATTATATCAACAAATGATCTACTTCTCCATTGTAAATTATGTATGCTTTATATCTTACATCTACAACGTGATCGTAATAATGTGAGTCTGGGTTTAACAATAAAATAGTCTTCTGGGATTTCTAAGGAGCTATTCATTTCAGCATATCGACTATCTCGATGGCAATCTGTGAGCTGTTTACTCCACATCGTTTTATAACGTTCCGTTGGGAAATGCGGAGAAGGGCTAATGAAGAAAATTTGTATACTTTGCGAATATGTTTAGTAAGTAACAGCCGCTTTCAAACTTTGACTCGTTTGAGTCCGAACAAAGTTCCATTAGTTTTTCACAGGGATCAAAACAGTTCCACACCCAATTTTGTTTCCATTGAGATTGCGCAGCATCTCCTCTGTGCTGTCTAGAGGTAAAGTTCATGCCCACCCATTAAAACGCAATGAAAAATGCTTCCTTTATAACGCAAGCAGTTCATGTTTAGCTGTGTTGAGTTAGTTACCCAATTTGGTTTTTTTGACTGTTCGACAATCTACTTTCCCAGAAAATTATTAGTGTCTGAAGCCTGCCACTGAACCTACGACTGAGCTCAGGCGATACTATACTTCATGTACCCAAAGTTTTGTATTATCTGACTACCTTCACGATTAGCGAATTACATTTGGAATCGAAGGTATAACTGTGAACTTCTCTTCATTCAGTGGTAGCTGCCAATTGCTTCACAAAGATGATGTTTGCTTCAACACATGTATCAATATTATTGCACTTTTTAGCGGAGAATACTGCTTCATAAATAACTGCAGTAACTTCTATTGATTAAGACGTTAAAGGCATTCCTCGTTGTCTAAATATATTTATCAATGGTGTGTTTGACTCATTCCTGTATCTATGTATTAATCTCCGTGTAGGTAAACGCGATACATTCCGCTTGTGCGACGTGCAGGAATGCAATATTTAGCAATACTGACAGACTGCAATGACTTGCAAGGTACTCGGCAAGTTGTTCAAATGGCTCTGAGCACTATGGGACTTAACTTCTGAGGTCATCAGTCCCCTAGAACTTAGAACTACTTAAACATAACCAACCTAAGGACGTCACACACATCCATGCCCGAGGCAGGATTCGAACCTGCGACCGTAGCGGTAGCGCGGTTCTAGACTGTAGCGACAAGTTGTGCCGCGAAACACTTGTCAAGAATCATACAATTGTAGGGTCTATCGTTGCTGACATTTTCTGGAGACAATACGCTTCGGAATGCAGACGGCTTATGCTTTTTGCTCCAGCTTCACTCTGTTAAAAGGAAATAGGCGACCCCCACCGTGTACGAGTGAGAAGTCATGTGTCAGAACTACCCTGAACTCCGGAATGTAACTATTCTTGTTATTCACGGCAAACTCAATAATTTACCTCATTCCATGTGCTTGGAAAATCGTATTTGTTTTAATATCCCTTGTCGCAAGAAGTCGAGATCTGACAGTTCCGACTGTCTTTCTAGTTCCTGCCTCTTCCACTTCTGATAATTTGCTTGTATGACTCATGTAATGCTTTCCGATAAATATCGGGGAACTAAGTTATCTACACTAGCTGCGTACACTATCAGACGTTTATATTTAACCCGTTTAAGATTATTTTACCTAACAATGTTTAAGGGGAGCTGCTCGTGAACATACAGCGTTTTCATTCCATACTTCGAGAGTTTATTATTCTTTATTTATAACACTTAACGATGTTCCTGTTTTATGCGATCAGTGAACAAAATTATGTGCAGTAGTAGTATGAATCGTATTTTATTACTGTAATAGTTTAATTAATACCACAGTTCGTTTACTCGATGACTTTGGAGACACGTTTAGTTTTCGGTACCATTATCAAGGACATCATGCATGTAATATCGCTCAAACTGTCAGACTTCTCTGAACATCCATGGAATTAGGTGTTGGGCCTCACATTATACGGTTTGGAATAGACTACATACAATTGATGATGATCATTATTAGAGAAAGTAATTATTAGGTGGGGCAAATGATTTTTAATTCCTCAGATATTATTGAAGTTATAAAATGTTAGCCATGAAGCAATTCTGTGAATGTTGAGAGAGGCCTGGCACAGTCTGAGTGTCATTAGACGCATGATTCCCAAATAATGGCACCGAATTCGTGTCTTTCACATTGATCGTGGAAACAAATTGTAATCACTAAACTACACAGATAAATAAATAAAACGTACACTACTGCTTTGCCCAATATTTTTACCTGTTGACATAAAATTACAACGTCCTAAGTGCTAAAGATGAAGAGTCATCCACTCTGAAATTATAGGGTGAAAATGCTACCTTTCAGCTAGCAGGTCCCTTTATTTCCTTTCGCATGAGTGGTAAATATCTTACAGTTAGTGGCTGCTCTGGTACTGACGTAGGCCCCATAACATTGTATTTTGTACAGCTTCTTATTTTTATCTTCTATTTAATGTTCCTCTTACTATCGGAATTCTGTAAATGAAGTAATTTTCAATTTCGCGTTTTGATTTCGCTTTTGTCCTTGAGATTTAGGTAGCGTATCTTAGTTTTGTGTGAATATTACTGGTGATGAGAAACGCCCCCTATTAGATGATTTCACGTAGTATTTTAACAACTATTGTGCTAGCAGTAGGGGGGAGTTTTTTATCTTCACACCTTTCAGACTCCCACCTCTAGCCAGCCCAGTAACAGAAATGTAGTATAGTTTCTTATTCCAATTTTAAATGACGCCAGTCACTTTTTGTGTTCAGTAGTCTTTCTCTATAATAGGGAAAACTGCTCCAAAGAAGTAAGGTTATTCCAACTGTGAAAAATGTTCTAAGTTACAACATGGATTTGTACCAAGGGACCAACATCCAATTCGAATTTAAAGCTGAAATGTAGAGAATTTTGTCAAATGTATTTAGTAGTCAATCTGTTACATTATTTGTTTCATATAATGTTACATTTTTCTCTACTATATAGAAACAATCGAATTAAGTGGAAGCATTATCGTAAACCAGTTAACATGTAAATATATTTTGAACTCACTGCTATTGGAAACTAACAAAAATTTTCATTTTCCACACAGGTAAAACTGTTTACTAATTATAGGAAATTTGGTCATTTGCAAATATCACGTGTTACATGGTTAAAGACCTCTTCCATTTCAGTGCACCAGATGCTGCACGACCCACAAAGTGAGGCTTCATTTCCCACATGTTACGTAACTAGTTTTAAAAATATATGCTATTTTACTAGACATAAGACTTAGTAACCGAGGAATTAAGAATATCTTCCATACTGTTTTATTTTATTATACAGCACTTCAATGTATAGAACTCGGAATAGTTATAACTGATGCACTAAACACATCACCATCTATCGCAAAAAAAAAAAAAAAAAAAAAAAAAGTAAAAATAAAAAAATAAAATAAAATAAAATAAAAAATAAAAAAACAGTGGAAAATGTCTGAAACTGCTTATGGTGGTTACTAGAGGATATTCCCTCATGTGATTCTGAAACCGGTCTCTAGATTGAAACACAGTTCAGGAAATATCATGTGTTCCTACCTACACTATCCCCAACATATAACACTCTCCCTTACTATTTTTCCTTGTCACTTTTCAATAGCGTCGTAACATCACATGATGTTTTTTGTGACTAGAAGTCGAAATTATGCTCTGCATCGCAAAAATTTAGAATTTCACGATTCCTATGGCATAGTAATCGTCAATAGTGATAAAAAAGAAGAGGCATGCAACATATTTTGCAAAACATTCTCAAAATGACAGCTGATTGTCTGCCTCGGTTTTCAGTACACTTGAAATTAAAGAACATCACTAAAATCAGCTCAAATAATTACTTTTCACTAAATAGACCATGAAAGACCATACGTCGTAGTATTCACAGTTTGGGTGTGGGGAGGGTGGTTGTCTATTGTATCTTCCATGAAAGAGATGTGCAAAGACGCATCTTCTAATGAGATCTTTTTAAGGTAAATTTTATAAGAAAATCTAGACTTAGCCACACTATGTTCGAAACTGACTTATGGAGCAATTTATCTTCCACATTATGCTTCATCAGATGATGCTCCTGCGGTTTTAATAGCACGAATCTATTAAACAGTCCCTCTGCTTGTATCCTATGTGCACATTACATCGTCTCCAGCTTACTTATTGTGTACGCAGGAAACTTTAATATCATACGGTTGGTCCATAATGATTCATGTGGGGCATTCGTGTTAATTGCTAACTTGAACCACTAAATATGCTATGAAACATTTAAGCCATTCGGTGTATCGAATAATTTTAAAACCATCTTCCATTTCTTTATATGAGTACCACCTTTGAATCTCCAATTGTATGCCTCACTAACCGCTCCCTTTTGTTTACGGAAGCTCAGAGTTGCCCAGAGCCTTGGCCTGAACCCGACATTTTTGATGAGTTAGAACGTCGACTGCAATTTGTGATATCGCTATCTTCTCTGGAATCGGCTCGTGAGGCAGAATGGGCTGTGATTCCTCCATAGACATTCAGACACCTCACTGAAAGTGGCACCAGGAGCGTTCAAGCCGTCAGAAAGACACCCCATATTGATGTTAACTACCACGTGTCCACATTCCTTTCATGACCTAGTGCATGTACTCGCCACAAGTCACAATACTGTAGATCACGGAGGGTACTGCGTACCAGTATTTCGTGTAAAATTTTCCGATTCACTCAAGAATGAAATGGAGGAAAATAATTACCTGTGCGTAGATCTATTTCTTGTATAATTTTTGATCGACTATGTCAGTCAGCTTACAATGTCTTACTCTTATAAACGTACAAGACGTTTTAAAACTCTTGTGCTGCTTCAGTTTTCTGTTTGACAATTAACTGTCTATTAATCTATTTCTGCAACTGTTCTTTACGCATTTCTCCTCACTGCCCACTCTTCTTTAACAAACTTGTCCAATCACTCTTCCATACTTTGTTTTGTCGCAGAAACGCTATATTAAATGCAATAATAAGTCATATTACCCATTCGCCTACCTAACCTTACGTGCTTTCATTTACTTTATTGCCCAGCCAAAAGTAAAGAGAAGTAACTGAGGTAGTGAGATGAAAACTTACTTACAGTTGGATTCATTCGTATCTTTCTTCAAACGGTCTTCCATTGCTAACACCTTATTCCACTCTACGGTGTGGGAAGCATTTCCATATTCAGAGCCTACGAAAATCGTTGGGTCTGAACCACTTTTATTTTACCTACATTATTTACAAGGCCAAGAACATCACTTTCCAGCCATTTGTCAATCATGCTTCCTAATCCATACATTTTTGTGATCGACAATATCGGTTCATTAAGTGACATGTTGATGATGCTGGAGTTGCAGCATTCATATCGAAATGTGGAATAGCGTTTTTAGGGCACAAGTACAATGTAGGTGTATAGGCACCGACATGTAGACAAGGGTTGGTGTGACCTTTCATCTTGCTGCTTCGGCTTTATGTACCAGAATGCATAGCATCCTACTCCAAAATTATATTTCTGATGATAACTGCTTTGGTCATACCACCATATTTTTTGCTTTAGGCGCATACTTTTCATTGTTGTGCAATAATCTGACCATACAGTGTAATAGAGGCATACACTGGAAGAACTATGCGAGAAAGGAGAGGAGACAATGAAGGAAAGTGCTTCTCACACATAAGCAAAACCGACTACTAGGAAGAGACAGCGAAGGATCAACAATTTTTATAAGAGTGAAAAGACGACTTGATAATGGCACAGTACTTTACGAGGTCCGAAAATATAGTTATCTCACTGATTCGGGAATAAAAGAATGAATGATAATCTTAACTAGTGTAGTTCCTGTGAATCTCTATCTCAACTCAAGCATATCCATATGCGTGGAAACCACTGTTGTTGTTATTTTCTTCAGTCCGAAGCCCTGTTTAGTGCAGTTCTCTATGCCAGAGTATCATGTGCATTTTCGTGTTTGTAAATATACTGCATTCTGCTTCAAGGACCTGCTTTATGCAGCAAAGCCCTTTACTCTTTCTATTACTTTAATGCACCAATTTAAGTTGTTATTAAATTTCACTACAGCACCTCTTCATTAACTGTCCGGTCTACCCATTTAACTTTCAAAGTTCTTCTGCAACACCATATTTCAAAAGCTAGTATTCTTTCATTGCCTGCAACATTTGTTGTGCACAGCTCACATTCGTACAAGGCTGCACTGTAGACAAACAATTTCAAAATAGACTTCCTAACACTTACATAACGTGCGATGGTAACAATATTTTATTTGTCATATGTTTTCTGTTCCTAAGGAAGTCAGTTATGTTAAGGCCAAAATAAAATAAAAAAGTAAAACAAGATCACCTACAACGTTTATATCTCATTTCGTAATCTGATTGTCTTAGCAGCATCTTTTAATTGAAGAACACACCATTACTCCTGTTTGACTACCATTCAAGGCATTGTCAATTCCGTTTCACTGGTTTTCAAGAGCTTTGCCGTCTCTGACAATATTTCAACGTAATCGGCCGACGTCAAAACTTTTATTTCTTCTCTCTGAACTTTAATTGTCTTTCTAAATATCTGCTTGCGATATCTTACTCCTTACTGAGTCTACGGATTGAATAACATTGGGTATAGGATACAAACCTGTCTCACTCCCTTCTAAACTGCTGCTTCCTTTTCATGGCCTTCACCTCACCTAACAGCAGTCTGGTTATTGTACAGATTCTAAATAACCTTCCACATCCAGTATTTTATTCCTGCTAACTTTTGAATTCCAAAGTGTGTGTTTCAGCCAACAGTGACAAGAGCTTTCTCTAAATCTATAAATACTCTCACGTAGGTACGCCCTTTCTTCACTCTCTTGTAAAATAAGTCGTTGAGTCAGCATTGTCTCTTGTCCGTCTAGGTTTCTCTGGAACCAAAACTCATCTTCCCAAACGTCAGTTTCTGCTACACTTACCATTCTTCTGCGAATAATTAGCCTCAGTATTTTGCAACCATGAATTACTAAATTGATGGTTTTCTAATATTTACAACTGCCAACATTTGATTTCACTAGAATTTTGTCTCATTTTGAGGCCTGGGAATACTTTGCGTGTCTCGTATATTTCATATTAACCTCAATATCATTGTCGTGATATGTTCTCTCTACAATATCAATAATTCTTTTGAGTATCTTTTACTTCAGGTGCCTCCTTTTGACTTTGTCAGTGCTCCTTGAAATTTTTCTTGCAGTGTCATATCTCCCGTCCCAAATTCATCTACTTCCTCCTCCCTTTCCATAATATAATCCACAAATCTATTTCCTTTGTATAAACCTTCTGCACATTCATTTCATCATTCAGTTTTCCTTTCTTTTCTTCGAACTCTTGATATTCACACCGCTGCTTATGCTTTGTCCAAAGGTTTCTTTAGTTTTGCGCTAGGTGGCTACCATCTTTTTATGTAGTCACACATATTCAGCATCTTTACATTTGTTACGTAGCCATTTCCATTGCCATTTTACACTTTCTATTAATCTCATTTATTAGTCATGTACGTTCTCTTCCGCTGGCTCCACTTGTTTTTTGTGTTTTTTTCATTTTTCTTTCGTCAGCTATATCTAATATCTCATGTGTTGCACAACGATTTATACTGTGTCTTGTCTCTTTCTAAATGTTGGCAGCAAAGGTAGTGTTTTAAAGCTATTCTGCTATTTCCTTTCTTCTCTTTCACTCATTATCTGCCTACTGATAAAATGCCAACATCCTCTGGTTTTCGCAACTTATGCAGATCGCACCTCCTTAAATTCCTAACTTTTAGCAACTTCTTCAGTTTTAATTCGCAGTCCATAACTAATAAACTGTAATCAGATTTCAATCCTGCCTCAGAAATGTTTTGTAGCTTAAAATCTGCTTTCTAAACCTTTGTCTTACGATTATATAATTTATATGAAGCTTCCGGTGTCACCAGGTCTCTTCAACATATACATGTGTCTTCCGTTATTATTAAAACATGTGTCACCAATGATGAAATTGTGCTCCACGCTAAGTTTCTACCATTCAACGTCCTCTTTCATTCCCTTTCCACATTCCATGTTTCCCAACTATATTTTCTTGTCTTTCATTTCCTACTATTGAATTTCTGTTCCAATAACTGTTCAATATTCACCTCCCTTAATCATCTGAACAATTTCTTATATTTTATCACACATTTTTTCTCTCATCATTCAACTCTCATCATCTACGGTGCTAGCAGACATATAAACGTTGTCTGCAATCGTGAGATTTTGCTTTCCATCTATCTTGATACGATAATCCGATCGCTATGCTGCTCATGGTACGTCACTCACATTCCTGTTTTCTTATTTACTATTCGACCTACCCCCGCACAGTCTCTTTCATTTTGAGTTGATAATCTTTAAAAAGTAATGATAATAATGCTAGTAGCAGTTCCTTTACACCCGTTTGTATGTTTCGGAACCCTTAGTACTGTGATGCTTTGATGCCATGAAAAAGAGATGGAGCATAATTCAAATATTTAATCGAAGAGAAGATACCTAGAACTGTAACGTCAGAGAAATGTGAACTAGTTTGCACGCAGGAAGGTATGGAAATGATTATGGCAAGTGGAGTACCCACTGCCTCACCCCTTACGTGGCTTGCTCAGTGTAAATGTGAGTGTACATGTGGATGTAATTGTTAACATTTGGAGTTGTCTTCCATATTAACAGGTTAAACAGAAAACAATTTAGATACACAGAATATGAACAAGGCAATATTCATGAAACGTCGAGATGTGATGTGCTGACTACAGTCAGTAGGTAACGTACCTCAGTATCAAAATGATTTTGATCATTGTTTCAGCATTTTTCTAACAACAGAACAGATACATGTGATACTGTAAGGAAATCACAATATTACGTTCGTGTCATTTATTTAGTTTTGCATATTTGGCTTCCTTGATTCTGTCCTCTACAACGCTATCTTCTAATTGCTAAAAGTTAAATTGTTAAAACAAATTACTAAGGTAAAATTCAAGTAATGTGTTATTTTCGAATGACCTGAGGATGGAAAGGTTATTTTCATGTGCAGTTACACTCAAAATTTCATTCTGCGTTTTAAACAAGGGGAACACCCTTCAACATTTATTTAAGGAGCATGACAAATTTATAGTTTATATTACAGTTTGTTGATAGCTTTTCACTTCTTATCACTTAAGGCTTCAGAACATAATAAGTGCTGTATTCCAAACTCAGTCGACTGAAAGTAATGTTAACTACCGATTACAGTCCAAAAAGAAGAGATCCTTCAATTTTATATAGTAATATGGGACAACTTTTACGAAAATATTTTTTGGGGGAAATCGAGAAGAGGGAGGTAGCTCCTTAGATTTCAACCTCTCGTTGACAACAATGTCAGTGGGCACGGCTTACTTGTCACAGAATTAACTTTGAGTTCAACACGGAACCATTTCACCTTCCACTTCATAGAATCAACTCATCTTAAATAGCTTAAAGATTTTCCATTACGATGTAGTTTGAACATAAATCCATCTGCGAACTAATGATTCGTGTGAGTATGTGAATGTAAGATACTGGCTAAGCAAATCCCTCTTCTTTTGGTTTTTTACTAAGAGCAATCAATGTTGTAGAGCTAATATAGTAGTACTTCGAAGTCAGTAGTTGAAATACAACTGCAGAGTTTTGCTCCCACAGCACGTTCGACGTTCTTGCCTAGCCCAACCCCAGTTTTCCTTTTAAGGATGCTTTCTGAAGGTATAAACTGCTTTATGAATTTTTTCTTCAGTTATGGTTTTTAGAATGGGGATATACAGGACTCCCATCAGCCCCCACTAATTTACATGTTCAGTAAAAAGTTATGGCAACACTATAAAAATGATCCTCGCCTATGTCTGTAATTTTATTGAGACCTAATGTCAGATGCAGTCGGAAAAAAGTTTATCCCCACCGAGTATAACTAGAGTTTGTCTCGGTATTTCAAAATTTTAGCAGGTACATATTATTTTTCCACACTTATTCTAACTACACTGACTGGATATTCCGCATACTCCCTGCCTTAATTTTAACTCCTGTTTTACGGGCAATGAGGAGGGAAATAGTGTAGTGTTCTATCGTAACTATCTAACATAAACATTCATCCAGTAGAATGAGTATTGGCTTCTGAGAGTGATGCTACAACAGCGCCGTTACAGAACGATGTTTTTATGACTGATATACGTAACACACTGAAAAAATAGGGTTAGAGTTTAGAGCATCAGGGCATCAGATTAGATTGACAAGAGAATGTAGTCTATCAAGCCTTTGCCTACATTACAAAGTCGAGTATTTGAATTTTGCGGATTTAGAAAACCAGGTAAAGTGTACATCGGCACTGCCGTATAGGTTTTTGAACCCTACTACTTCGAAACCGGGACTATGTCTCTATTAAAACATGCAATAGTTGAGAGTGATAGAATGAATACTCTGTGGTACATAAGACTGTAGAAACTGATAGCTCACAGGGCAAACAAAAACAGCCTATGATAGAAGGTAGATAGTTGGGTCCTGTCAAACCGTTTCAGCATTGTCTATACTTCATGACATAGATACATAATTCAACGGTAAAGGAAGATTCAATTGTAGGTGAGATTAAATTAAAAGTAAGAATCACAGAAAAAATTAATACTTGTTTTTAGGCAAAGCTGACAGAATGCGGATTAGATAATACGTGTTCTCAATTTGTGGTGTGTACGTACTACCAGATCTTCGACAATGAAGTAAAAATGAGTTCTCGAAAACAAATTTACGCTTCGGCGTGATGTTAAACGACTTATTGCTCAGTGACGATTCAAGCGTCATTCTGAAAAGTAGGAGAAACTGCAGCAGTTAAATTAGACGTATTAGATCTCGTAAAATCTGCGACCTCTGCTCAGTTATTAATATTACAGAAGACAGCACAGAAATTGCATCGGCGGCACTGTTACTAACACGCACAAGTATGACAGCACGTTGGATCGTATGTATTAGCAGCTTAAGTAGATACTTCACAAGCACTTGCAGAATCCTCCAGCAATGGCCCGGCTACCAGTCAGACGGCTCCTCACTCTATGGCCCTGCAGAGATGGGGCACTGCGCAGTGAAACGGGTTTCTCGAGGTGCGTTGACTGGGCATAGGTAGCAGAACTGTGTCAGTTAATGGAGGCTTAGGGGTCACAAAGAGCTCCGGCTTCAAGCATTTGAAAGGGTGAACCAGTGAACGTGCTCTGCTGACCTGCTAGTGCGCAGATGCATGATGAAGATACCAACCGTCTCCAGAGCTATTCCAATTTTAAGAGGATCAAGGAATTTCAAGTAAAGATTGACGTTATATATAGTCACCTTGTATGTAGACAGATGCAATGTGATGACAACAAAGAAAATCCAAACTCCATGTTTGAAACATAGAGGCAGCTGCACGAAAATGTGTTACGTGGATTAATTGCATGAGACCAGTATTGCAAACAGAAAATTAGTATGTATCTTCTGTGGCTCAATAGAAGATTAATTTGAAGTAAATGACCTCCGTGGTTCTTCTGCCCAGAGATGTCTCATCGTCGATGGGACTGAAAACTTTAAGCTTCCTTTGATGTTTCTGTGGTCTTCGTTGTTGTCGAAGCCTGAGCTGGCTAGAAGACGATTAAAGCCGTAGTGTCCAGTGTTCTGTCTGCTTCCTGTGTTGTTGATCAGTCTCTGATTCATCCACCATTAGAGTAATTTACCAAATTAGGAAGAAAAACGTGCCCAGTTTCCATGTATTGTAGAGAATCATCTTTCCCTCGTCGTCCAATCAGTTCCCAGCTAGGTTAGACGATTCATTATGCCCAATATTGCCCTCCCTTCAGGACCTGGAGTCTGTCTATGAATTACACCAAAACTGTGTACTGAGAAGATAATAAGGTTCCCAGGTTCTCAGGTTGTAGATGAGTACTAAGGACAGAACGTATCACCGTTTAGCTTCCTCAAGGACGAAATGAATTTGTGTTCTTGAGCAACGAAGCACTTACCAGATAGCACAAGAGATAATCTCGTAGATATAAAGGTGTGATGTTGAAATATGTTCGCATTTGGGCTAGTTGTATGTTATTACCGTCAGTGGCATGTTAGATTACAATCAGAAATGTACTACAACCCGACAGAATGAGAGACGTAGGTCGACTAACGAAAAGATGCGCGTTACTTCCCGGAAACGGATCGGGATGGTGCCTAATCGTTGATGTCAGACGATGACAACAAGAGGTTAGTCCTTAAAACTTCAATCAACAATCTGTTTTACTGGGTTATAACACGAAGCTTCCCAGCATCATGATGGGCGTCAAGCCCTTGTTGATGTCGGCCGTATAGCCTTCACGATGATACAAAGTTTCGCATCATCATCATGGGCGTCGAGACAGCGTTGTTCTCTGCAGTATAGCAAACGCGGTGGTATCGTAATATGAACATAGCGAATATGATTAAAACTATGGCCTATTTATAAAATGAGGAGCCAAAACTTTATGACCACTGCTCATCGCAAGAGTGAACGCAGTCTGGTTACAATGCGGGCATGTGAATCGATAAAAAAATATACTTGCGGACCAGAGAAAAATGGGGAATCCTCCTAGTGATGGCACGAGCAGCAAATGGGGAAATACACTGACATTCGTGACTTTAACAAAGGGCAGAACTGCTATGGCTAGGCGCCTAAAAACGAGTATCTCGCAAACGGTGAAACTAGTCGGCACCCAGCTTTGTTAATATCTAAGGAGAACCGTGGAAGCTCGGTGAAACCACGAGTGGCGACACAATATTGGACAACTACACCTCATCCTAAACGACGAGGTTGGAGACTTGTCCGCTCTGTAAAGCGGCATAGGTGGCGATCTGTGGAAGATGTGACGACAGGGTACGATGCTGGGGCACGCACAAGTCTTTTGGAGCACACCGTTCAACGCACATTTTTCTACGTGAGTCTCCGTATCGGATGATCCCATGTCTCCAAGTTGGCACTATGGCATCATCTATCACGACTTCAATGGACACAGGTTCATCGAGACTCGACCGTTGAATTAGGGAAAAGTGCTTTCTGGTCAGAGGAATCACGTTATCTTTTAAACAAGGTAGATGGGGTGTCCCGAGACGTTGTCATCCAGGCTAACGTCACCGCTCCATGGACGAAGTCCGATCAGGGAAGGGGGCGGGGCTTTGTTGAGCTGTTGGGTACCTTTATCCGGACTTCCGTGGGACTGTGGTAGTAATCGAAGGCAGTATGACAACTGTTGGCTACATGAACATAAATGATGACCATGTGCATCACTAAAGGCTTCATGTCTTCTCCGACGGTGATGGCAACTTCTAGCCGATAACTGTACGTGTCACTAGGTCAGAAACGTGCTACACTGGCTTGAGAAGCATGATAGTGAATTCACGTTAATGTCTTGGTCGCAAAATTCACCTGATCTCAACCGGGTGGAAAAAGTTTATTACCCCATCGGTTGCCGCCTTCGACCACAGAGCCCACCATCTAGTAACTTAAGGAATAGTATGACGTGCACGTACACATCTGATGACGCGTACTTCGGGAAAGCTGCCAAGCAGTTGTCGAATCCATGCCAAGCAGGATCGCTCCTGCATTGCGTTCGAAAGGAGGACCAACCTACTGTTAAGGAGATGATCATAATATTTTAGCTTCTCAGTTTACGTTATATATCAACTTTCCCGTAACTTGAAAGTTTCTTGAGAAAGTATTAGACTTCAACCCGTATGGTTGGTAATACATTTCCGAATAAGTCAAGGATTTTACGGTACTTTACATGGCCTTCATTGATAGTACTGTTTGTCACAGTAAATAAGAAAGGTGATTGGTATTTAACGCCCTGTAGCTGAGTGGTCATCAGAGGCTCCAATAGGACAAGAAGGAAAGAACGGAAGGAAACCGATCATATCATTATTAAAGTAGCCATCCCTACATTGAAGCTGCGAGACTTAGGTAAAACAGAGGAAATCAAAATCTAAATGGGGGGAAAGGGCACTTCAGCCCCCTCGGGTACAACACCAGTACACTATCTTGGCCACTGAGAGTCCTCGCTCGGTCAGTGTTTCGTGTATGTGAAGAATGTACAGTGATAAGGATTCTTCGCCAAACAATACGATGTGTGACCCCGGTGTCAGGTTAAAAGGTAACAAAAGCCAACTAACTCCAATAGAAATATGTCTGCTAGCATTGTAGCGCTTCAGCCATTTTTGATTGGTGAAGGCTTCTTTAACGACGTTGACAGCGAATAATGCTGAGGAGCCAGAAAGCGTCAAACTGAAAACAGCAGAAAAAGGTATTTCCTCTCCACAGACACAAGATTTCCCCAAGCGTTCAAGCTATAAATTAAGAACTCGACGGTCGAGAACGCTGCAACAGAGTATAAATGCAGACATATGTTGGATGTAGTCTATTGAAGGAACCCTTTAGAAACGACCTGTGGGATTTATAGATACTATGAAATACGTGACATAGACTTACAGTACAGAGATGTGAAGACCGTTCCAGTGAGCTAACAGACCGCCGAATTAACCACTACACTGTTTCACTCAGTGTCCAATCTGTTTCGTTTAAAACGACACAAAATAATTTGGAATTGAGTTGAGAACGTCCTCGAAAACACTGGTGTTGTGTACTTCCCTGCCTCCTTTCCTACAATTATGGACACTTTTAGAAAGACGAGTGTACCAAGTATCTGGAGTTGAGCAGAGCACCACAGAGTCATACAACTTCGGAGACCTCGGCCATCGAAACTGATCCAAAAGCTAGTATGGAGAAATACACCGCTTGGCAAAGAATGTGAAGCAGCCAAAAGACGGGTATTAATGTGACTCCGTACACGTATACAATATTGGCAGGTATGTAAATGATTACAGTTGTCAGTCTCTGTGAGAAGTAGAACGCCACTAGAGCCCATTAATATTTTGAGTTGGTAGTAATCCTGGTAGGGGGTATAAGAGCTTGAGCAACAACAGATATTGAGATGACACGTTCTCGTGTGAGAGAGCGTCAACAGCACGTAACAGATTTCGAAATGGACCTCACTCTTGGAGTCCATTTGGCCGACTGGCCGAATAGTGCGTAGGCCATTCGAATGTGACAGTGGCCAGATGCTGGACTGAATAGTAATGTGAGGGCAGCATACCTGTCGTGAAGGTTCCAGTCGACTGCGTGTGATCACCACATGGGAGTATCGCCATGCACCAGGCATCCGTAACCCCTTCATATCTGCACCTGGCGTCTAAGAACAACTAAGTCATTACATGCAACACTTTTTGTCATCTCGGAGACTAGCCACAACTAACCTAAGGAATTACTATACTGTGCACTGGTTGTCATTAACAACAGAACACAGATACTGCGTTTGGAGTGGTCGCGAAGCACTGAGTGCCGATGAATGGCGATGCGTTGTTCAGCGATGAATCGTGGTTTTGCACTACCACAGACGACCACCATCACGTAGTACGGCGGTGCCTGGGTAGAAGCCCCATTCCTACAATGTTTTTGAGAGGCACAGCGGTTTAGTTCTGGTGCAATGGTGTGGAGAGCCATCGGGTGTGACTTTCAGCCACGACTGGTAACGGTTGAGGGAATGCTGATGGCAAAATGGTACGTCAGGGACGTCCTGAATCCTCATATGTTACCACTTATGCGACAGAATGGAGGTGTCATTTTTCAGCAGGACAATGCTCGTTCATATCTGGCACGTGTATCTATGAACTGGATGCGTGGTGTTGAGGAACTTCCGTGACCAGATCTCTTTCTGATCGAACATGCACGGGAGTAGCTCTGACCTCAACTCTGCCCACAGCCAGTATCCAGGATACGAAGGACCAGTTACGACATTTATGTGTCAGCATTCTTCTGGAGATAATACAGCGGATTCATAAAATCCTCCCCAACCAATAATTGCGTAATTTGAGCCCAGAGAAGGTGCAAGTGATAAGTAGGTTCCTAATCCCAAATTTTTCAATTTGACTCGATTGTCACTGACATATCAAACATATACTCTCAACACGTGAAATTTATTTCGTTTCCTTCTCCCCTTCGGAGTGTATCCATTTTAAATCCATTCTGCAGTCGAGAGACTCACTACGCAGCTTCTGTGAGATTTCTTGAGTTTCAGTGAAAATCTTTAACGTTGATTTACTTATTTATGTGTGGGGTAAATGCAAATCTGTCCTCAAGCGGAAGTTTTCTTTAACGCCACAGAACTTTACTAGGCTTGTATGTGTTGTAAGGAGTGAGAAATTGCCTTTAGGCGATGTTTGCGCTCACTTTTATATTTTTTGTTCCATAGATAGAGCGGTCTGTTCGAGTAATGTCCCAACGTAAGGTTTGAGGCATTTGACCCAAATACCAGGCGAGATTCTAGTGGGGTGGATCCAGTTGCGCTTGAAACTATTTTGGAGGGAATTTCCAGTTCCGGCACTTGAGGTACAGCTAAGGGAAGTGTCTCAGAAAATCTTGGTCAGAACTAGGGAACGAGAGCGATTCTTAATTTAATTCGGAGACAATAAGTTCCAGACTAATAACATTTTTAAATCTTACTTCATGGGAAACTCCCTCTCCTTACGCCTGTGAAGATCGATGATTTTATCGAGTTTTCAGTGCACCTATGTCGCTGGTGCTCACAGTCCAGACGAACAAAGGCTAAAATGGAAGCGTTGATCAGACGTGCCCAGCCACTTTGGTTTGATCCCCAGGAGAACGGTGCGACTCGGGTTTTCTACTGTAGTAAATATTTGGGAGAAATGAAAGAGTCAATAATTGTCAGGAAATATCCCGTAAGACTGAACCAGTGACCTAGGAATACGTCGTCGGGCACTTACATTTAACCAACTATCGAGCTACTCACATGATTGGACAGAATTGACATGTTACATCAGAAGTGGGGCGACGACATACGTAGCCGAAAGGTTAGCATCGCTCTCTTCGGTGTTGAAGAACCGGATTCCATTCCTGGCACCTCTTGGGATTTTTCTGAATTAGGATGATCTACTCAGCCTTGTGAGGCCAAATAAGGAGCTGCTTGCATAAGAAAGCAGCAGGATCTGCAGGATTCATCTATCGGTAATAACGTCTGAGCTATTGGCGAGATGCTGATGAGATTTTCCATAGATCGCTCTTCGTACTTCGTTGAAGGTAGCAGTGGATCAGGCCTAAAGCCTAATACGTGGGCCGGCCGCTGTGGCCGACTGGTTCTAGGCGCTTCAGTCTGGAAGCACGCTGTTGCTACAGTCGCAGGTTCGAATCCTGCCTCGGGCATGGATGTGTGTGATGTCCTTAGGTTAGTTAGGATTACGTAGTTCTAGGTCTATGGGACTGATGACCTCATATGTTAAGTCCCATAGTGCTCAGAGCGATTTGAACCTAATATGTGAGTGATGTTTACGTTTATGTTTAACAAGATGGTCTATTGGAGACTGGAATGTAACTGAAGATGGGTATACCTGCCACTCCAATGAAATGGCCGATTCATATTTCGTCCAACAGAAAACTGCCTTGTTGCCAAATTCTTTGATACTTACACGCCGACTGAGATCTGTAAACAGGACATAGATATACATAGTCAGGCACTTACCTACTTTACCACCGGGGAAGTCGCTGACGTCAATGTGTACTAAGGACAAATTTCTGTTACACAAGTGTATGGAGACTTCAGTGTAGCTGCAGATGGGAGTGTCCATCGTCCCAGTAGGATGGCCACTACATTTATCAGCCAATCGAAAATCGCGTAGGTGCCAAATGCTTTGATACTTGCACGCCGAAACGATCGGATGACTGGCCGCGTATTAACTTGCCCCACTACTGGCTGTTGTTTATTCAATAACACACTGACAGTCTCTTTTTAACAGGATAAAAGCAAAAAGAGGAATAAAAAAAAGACAGGTCGGGCGAGTGTGGGCGGGAAAGAGACAGACTGCGAGCTGCAGAGAGAGAAACGCGGGCGGGCGAGCGAGAGAGGCAGCCGCGGTGGGAGAGAGAGGCGGCGAGGCGGCGAGAGAGACGGAGAGCCTCCGCGCGCGCGCTTTAACGGCGAACGACATCCGAGCGTGCAATACGTTACAGGCGTATTATTGGTTGGTTTGGCGCCGATATAATTAGCATTTGGCCCCGTGCGGTTGTGTAAACGATGTATCAATAATTGAGGGCAGGCGAAGCGGCCGGCGCGCCGGCAGCAGTGGCCAGTGGACGTGCGCCGGCGATACAGGCTGCAGTGCGAGGCCCGCGCCAGATCGAACCGCGCGCACCCCGTTCGGCGGCCGGTGTCAATCAGACGTGGCTGGGCGACGCTGCGGACACCACGCCGCTGCGGACGACTCCAGGTAAGTGCGGCCGAGCCTCCGGCGCGCTCCTTGCGGTGGGTGGGCGCCGGACCCCCTCGGCGCGTCCCCGGGGCAGAGCGGAACCCTTCTCTGTTCTCCCCCCCCCTCCGCCCCTCTCTCCTACCGCGGGGGCTTCGATCTTTTACCTCCCCCGCTCTCCCGCGCGAGCCTGCTGCTCCTCCGCCTCCACCACCTCCACCTCTGCGGGAGTGGGCGCCATTTTGCGCCGAGATAAGTTGATAGGCAGGCTTATAACAATTAAACTTCCAGGAGGGGTATCTGTCTTTGCCGCTGGCAGCCGCCGGCGCGCTGCGGCCGCGCGCTCTGCCCTTCCTTGGCCGGTGCGCGCGCGGGCGTGCGTGCTACAGTGCGTGCGTGCGTGCGTGCGTGTTCTCTTCTCTTCCCTGCCTTTCCCGACCCTTGCAGGGCGCCGCCGCCAGACCCACCACGCCCAAAAAAAAAAAAAAGGAGGGAGAGAAAAAAAGTGGGGAGAGAAGGTCCATCTCACAGCGGGCGCGGCCTCCGATTCGCTGCAGCAAGAAATGCGTGGAGCTGCGCGGACCTCTCTGTGCCTTTGATCGCCGTAAAAAGATACGCGCCTTGGCGCGCGGCTCATTTGCCGTGCCTGATTTGCTATTCCGTATGTGCGGAGCTCCCTCCTTATCTCGACACCGACTTGTGCGATTTATGAGCAGATTTAGTTAAAGCAAACAATCGTTTCTTCCGCTCACCTGGCTCGTAACGTCCCCTCTCTGCCGTAGTATTTGCTTCTGGCGTCACGTAGAATTTTTTTTTTTTTTTTTGCTGTTATGTTGATTTTGCGCTACGCGGTATTTCCTCGTTTGATCCCTATTCGCGAAGCTTAAGAAAATTCCGATAATGTACACGGGAAAGCTTCATCCTTTGGCTTACCTTTCATTACCAAAGGATCCCAGACCCCCTTTTTTTTTTTTTTAACCACTGCATATGTGAAAACTTGCACGATTCAACGTAAAAAGTTGGTTTCTCATTCTAGAACTTACAACAACATACAGCTTATTTTTTCTCTGCTAAATTTTAGACAAGCAGTTGAAATTGCCACTCAGCCTACTTGTCATTCGGAAGGACGACGGTTCAATCCCGCGTCCGGCCGTCCTGATTTGGGTTTTCCGTGATTTCCCTAAATCGCTCCAGGCAAATGCCGGGATGGTTCCTTTGAAAGGGCGCGGCCGACTTCCTTCCCCGTCCTTCCCTAATCCGATGAGACCGATGACCCCGCTGTCTGGTCTCCTCCCCCAAACAACCCAATCCAACCCAACCCTTACTTGTCCTTCAGTTTCACTAAAAATGCTTCAAATGGCTCTGAGCACTATGCGACTTAACTTCTGAGGTCATCAGTCGCCTAGAACTTAGAACTAATTAAACCTAACTAACCTAAGGACATCACACACGTCCATGCCCGAGGCAGGATTCGAACCTCGGCTCCAGACTGTAGCGCCTTGAACCGCACGGCCACTCCGACCGGCAGTTTCACCAAAGAAGGCGGATTTATTTTACTTAGAAATTCTTCATACACATACCCATAAATTTTTCGTTGTATATTACATACGTAAGCAACTCGGAAAGCGACAGATTAGGACTTGATGTTTAGCAGAACCATTATATCCCCTTCCTATTCTAGGCACAGATGAGTTACTGTGTGGTTCGTAATATTTGTGCTTTTATACTCATACTCATTTCGTGGCTTGTAGTATCACGACAAGTCGTCCTCCTGCTGCTGAAGCCATTGGTGGAAGAAGATGCTAAGTCCCATTTTAGAGAGGACAAGCGTTGTCATGAAAACAGTTCTGTTTTAGAATGTACCACATACTCGCAACAAGTAGGTCTGTGTCCATCGCTAGAAAATGCTCTCTACTACATAAAGTGCGCAGTCTGATTGTACATACATTATTGTCCCTGAATTTAATCATACTTATAACATGCAGTAACTCAAAATACTCTTTTAGGTTGGTAATTTCTTCCGATGACCTCTTCAAATTTAAAACAAAGCGTTTAAGTGACGAACAATACGTTTCTTGAAGCGTGTAATGTCACAAATTAATCGTTTTTCTTATTTTACTGACTAGACAATTACGTAACGAATTGTTCCTATACTAACAAATTTTCCTCATTCGCTCGTATTAATATAAAAAACTCAGCCTAAAATATTACTTTTTTTCTATGTTTCCTGTGCAGCTCAGTGACTTATTTTAATACTGAATATTTGAGGAAGCCATACTATGCTTTTATATCAGTACAGTTTGAAGAGACCACCAGACTTATATATCATTTTCATTAAAAAAGGAAATTGTTTATCACGTTACTTTCATGCATGGTTATCCTCTTGGCTCCACTGATTAATTGTGTCGTATTTAATCCAGTCAGGAAGTGAACTGAATGGCGCGCAATGATTTGCCGTCATTTGATATCTTCATTTACATTCTTTAGTGTGTGTGATAATAGCACTA
The DNA here is from genome assembly GCF_023864275.1 of Schistocerca cancellata. NCBI lineage: Eukaryota > Metazoa > Arthropoda > Insecta > Orthoptera > Acrididae > Schistocerca > Schistocerca cancellata. Next base: position 406,518,862 of record NC_064626.1, on the reverse strand, counting down.
TTGAAGATAACATTAATAATAATAATAATAATAATAATAATAATATGGAATATTCTGGTCAAATTACGGAAACAAATGGATGTATGGTTTCTGTATGGTTATTTTTTCCGGAATGAGCTTCACACGAACTTTCACATTCCTCATAAATTCACAAGATCGAGAACCAAAATCTTCCTTGCATTGTTTTGTTCTGAAACTAACTGTAGTGTATAAAAATTAACGAATTCCTTATAGTAAAACTTTTTCTGTACTTCAAAACGCTTTCTTCATGAACAAAAGCAGTCAACTGATTGATTTCGTGTGTCTAAATCACATCTCTCGGTAAGAGATTTTGGACAGAACAGTTTCCAAATGGTACTCATTGTGCCTGCGCAGAACTTCATCTGTGATAAGCAGGCCGAAATGATTTTGTATCAGCTGGAACCTCACCTGTGGGTAACAGAATTATATCAGAAATAGTAATGTTAACAACAGACTGTATTTTGTATTATTTTTTCAGATGTGCACTTGTTCATAAAAAATAACCCTCATGTAATGAGAGAGTTAATACTAGCAATGTCCCTGAAATCTAAATGTAGGAGTGCAACTGAAAACTTTACATTCTTACAGAAATTTGCAGTAATCTACTACTATTTTTCAGTTGTTGTGATAATAAATTCCTTATATATGCATATTTACAGAAACGACCTTCATCTATTGAGCACTAACCGTACGAGTATCTAATGAACGTTTCACATATTGTTACTGCTGTCATGTACGTATTACTGCTTGAAGTAAATCTCAAACATTTTGGTAATTTGTCGTTATATTACTTACCAGCTCCTTAGATGTCAGTCAGAAGGGACGAAACGTTAGCAATGGCTCTCCTCGAAGCTGAAAATGGGATCCGAGTCAAGGTGTCAGTGCGGATCATGGGGGATTGGTAAGTACACACAGAAGCTATTCAATACTCGCATTGAGAATAGTTAGAGCATAGCTAGGAGTTCCTACGCAGCTGATATATCTCTTTCTGCGTCGCTTAAGTTCAGACGAATCATAATTTTTAACACCAGCTTTCTTTTGTTGAGACTCAAATAAATTACACTTGTACATTTTCGGTACCATGTTAGTTTGATTTCTCGAATTACAGTTTAGTACATTTTGTTTATTACTAGTGACTGAAGTTGAGATACCAGCTTATCTCAGTACTTTTGGTAAGATATTGTGGGATTCTATATTTGTACTATGAAGGGAAACAAATGTATGGTCCTCTCACAGTAATCTAAATATTTTGTTTATCAGTTGAGGTACGTAACTGTATCAAGAGTTAGCATAGTATAATGAGGCTACAGTCTCTTTATATTTCTGAAAAACACGTTTCACTTATAGTTTGTTTTCAGTATCACCGAACCCCTGACTGTATCCCTCCATAGTAAAAATGTATCGTCGAAATTAGTTTTCGACTTTCTTAGAGTTCCTCTCAGCCTATTCTTTTTCAGTTGTTAAACATTATATCGAAACATTTTTTTTTCTTTCTAGTTCATGTGATGGTAAGAATACATAGCCCAGTAACCACTATTTTGTTAGATAGTTCAAGCTCGCATAAAGAGTTTGAATATTCTTACACGCAATGACTAAATAACAATTTTACATCTTATGTTTTGCTTACCCAGTTGATCTACAGATTCCGTTTCTCAATCGCCAGAAACTCAATAAATAAATAAAGAATAGTTAATAAGAATGAAAAAAACAGGGTATGAGGTTGTAAATCATAAACAACAGTTAGATTTCAGGAAGTAATTCTAATCTGAGGTAATAATGAAAATAAATTTTATTCTTTCTCGTAATTAAAATGTACATATTGCAAGGAAATTTTTGGTGTCTACTGCAAAAATTTTCTGATCAGAATATTTTCTTTTCCGTGTGGGTTTCTTTATTTTTTTCCTTTATAATCTTATAACACGAGCCCCCTTAAATAAAGCCTTCCAAAAAAGAAAAATTCAGACTTCAATCTGAGTTCTCAAAAGAGACGTTTTATGAAATATGAGTAGCTTGGAGAGTACAGTAAGGAATACAGCTGCCTCTTAACAAAACTCAGTATAGTAGGCAGATTATCCAAGAGGAATCTACTAATTTTGGGTTAAAAAATTCACTGACGACAAGTACAGAACTATATGTAACGAATAGTTCCGTTAAGTCTTCGTGGTTACTTGTGTGTTACTGAACGACAACACTAAACATTTAAGATGTAAAGCAACATTCTCTTGAAATGCTCCTTACATTATTTCACAAAAACACAAAGTAGCTAACAGTGTAAGGAAACAAGAAAAACAATTTCTTCTCCTGGAAACAGTTCAGTCTTGATGAAGACAAAGGGCTGTTTGTCCAGTGAGTGAGACCATCACGGTATTACATAATAACGTCATTTTAAAGTTTAGTGCCTAGAACCGTACGTAATTGATGTCGGGGGAACGTGTACAGAAGATGAAGGAATGTATATGTATTGTTGACTGTTAATATAGTTCTCTAATAACTAATGATGACCATTAATATAGTTATCTAATGTCAATAAAAGATTTTACTCTCGGGTGGCTCTAATTTTTTCACCTTAAAAGAAACAAACAAGTCAGACAGCTTTGGGTACTTATGAAAAACCACGCAGTGAAATTACAGAATAATATAATGTGCATCTGTAGTCTTTATTTACCAAAGAGGAGTTCTCTCAAAAATAATTAGCAAGTATCAGGCAACAGAAAACATCTTGTATAGTTCTTCAAAACTAAAGTTGTTTGGTTATTTGACCACATGGGAAACTAAGGATTATTCTCAATTTCTTTCATTTCATTATGCTTTTACAAGATGAAAGTACAGTTCACCTATATGTTTATCCTTCATTCAGTAAATAGTGCTCCAATCCGTAAGAATACATTTTTAAGGGAAACGTCCATTCGTCGGTTTATCTTATGAACGTGTCAAAAAACATTCATTCATTATCCTGTTAAAAGAATAATTTTAGTTAGACAAGATAAAAATGATGCGACATCATAAATTATATTGCGGCCTTCACAAATTATTTTGGCAGCATTAGCAAGTCCAGAGTAAAACTTGATAAACAAGCAGGATGTACTTAAAACAGAGCTGATATTGCGGCCTACTACAGGCGATTTTGGCAGCATTCGCAAGTGCAGAGTAAAACATAATAAACAAGCTGGATAAATTTAAAACAAAGCTCACAGATAAATGTTTTGGCTATATAAAATGCCTTACCGAAAAATTGCTTTAATAAAATATATTGTTACTATTTTGAGCCATTCTTCCTCAGAATCTTCTTTAGTGCTCTTTATGCTGTATATGAGGAGAACTATCACTCTTCTTATCCACTAAAATGTTATTTTTGTTTTAACCACATGCCACACTACTGTTCGGTTAGAAATAATAACATGCAAATTAAGGAATAATCAAAGTGGAGCCCTACATAATTCTTATGAAATGAACTATGAGCCATGATCGCCATAAAATTTATAATGTTACAGGAATCGTCGTGAGAACGTGTGACTAGCTAGTAGTAACGTGTGAAGAGTAAGAAAAGATTCTTTACCCAAATGAAAATGGCAGTGACAGTCGGGGAAAGGAAGACACACTGTGAAATCGGTTACTCTAGTTATGAAGAACTTTACTTTCCAGTAGAAGTAGTTTTCACCATCATTTACCAGTCAGAATTAGTAGTGGTTGATGTTGGCGGTTTAGTAAAGAATGACAAACAAAACAGAAAGTCACTGGATACGGAGAAAAATATTTCTAATGCCGTGTTTAATTTGATAAAATATACGTTCTATCCTGTGACAGAGTCCATCTGCTTTGGATCTTTATCCATACTGATTGTTTGTCTATGTCTAAACACCAATTATAGTTGCCTTTCAGAAGACCTTTCTAGGATATCCTACGATAAAGTGGACATTTCTCTTATATAGCAGCAATGTGTGGTGCCTATGATGTAGAATTACTATGTGCCTATTTTTGGCAGTACTTCTTTGCTGGTGAGACGTTGTTCCTCTGGATACTTACCTGCAGTCTTACAAAAAGAAGGTGTAGATGTTTTCTACATGTAGTTAGCAATTCTCACCTCAGGCCTAAATGTGTAAAAAGAGTGTCTAGTTATTCAACATCAAATAAATAATTAATATCATTGTATTACTATTTTTGTTTCTCGCCTTTTTACTTTTAATCTTCTTCCAGTTTACTGAAATGTTTTTATGGATTAATTTTTCTTTCAATTCATTTTAATCATAAACTGACGTTATTCGCGCGTTTTGCCTGTGCTACCAACCTAGAAAAACATCTTAACTGAAACACTTATTCCTGCTAGAGAATTTCTTCCATTTAAATAAATTTTTCCTAGTCATTTGAATAATTTTATCTCCCACATTTAAATGTTTCCGTAAAACTTCCTCTTGAACCGTTATTCTCCATACTCTACAAGGTAACGATTGTGCAACTGATGGCAGGTGCTTTAGCACCGAATTTGAGTGTCAATGACTGTCTCAAATTTCTGCGGAAGTCATGCTGTGGTAAATACTCACTCGTAACCGCAGACCCAATGAAGAGTTGAAAATGAAGAAGACACTGGCTCACCAGACGTGGGAGAGCATCGTATCGAAAGACTGGCTGCGATTTACGGAACAAGCGGAAATTTTACAGGTGCAGGCGCCGTGCCACATTGAAATATATTTAAAAACATTTCGATGCTTGCCTCTAAAATAGCGCCTAGTTCGATAAACCACCACGAGGCCATTCACAGAGACGCCCCTCTCACCTGCTTTAATTTTATTCTTACACGTACTGAATATATTGGGCGTTCAGCTGGCACCGAATCAGGAAGAAGCTACTCTTGATCACGACGTCAGTACTGCAAGTTGGACGTCAACACGACAAAAAAATAAAATTAAATTAAAAGTTCGTGCTCCAGTGTATCTCTGGGACACATACGCTGTTTTAGACACTGGACTCGCATTCGGTAGGACGACAGTTCAATCCCGCGTCCGGCCATCCTGATTTAGGTTTTCCGTGATTTCCCTAAATCGCTCCAGGCAAATGCCGGGATGGTTCCTTTCAAAGGGCACGTCCGACTTCCTTCCCCGTCCTTCCCTAATCCGATGAGACCGATGACCTCACTGTCTGGTCTCCTTCCCCGAACCAACCAACCAACCAACCAACATACGCTGTTATAAAATAATTTACTGAGGCAGGCATTTCGTATACTCTTTTTAAAGGTACATAATACAAGTTCCAAAAAAAGAATGCATTTCGATTGGTTTCAGAACAAATGGTTCTGCTTGCAGTGACAATATAATAACAGATCCCAAAAGTAAAATCTTTGCAGTGGTTGGTATTTAAAATGTTCATTCAGTAACAAATCAACAGCTCGTGATAAATATTTACTACTTCGTTCTACAATTGGGACACTCTGTAGTAGACAATACTGTCTTCACGTTTTATTTTCATGCGGTCTTTTGTTAAGTGAAGGACTGAAAGTGTGTAGACTTGAAGGATGCAGTCAGAAATACAACCTGAAGGATCCTCGCTGAGTAGCCTACGTTCAGAATATTCTGGGAACAATGTTGATAAAAACTGATTTCGAAGAGTTTTGGAAAGTTATTCGTCGTAAACTAACTCTGTGTCCTTGCCCTTTCCCCGATCCCGCGAAAAGAGGTGTGGGAATCCTATTATAATATTTTGTTATTTTATTTGTTGTAACGCCCAAACAACTTACTCGTGAAATATTCGGTAACAAAGCCACAATGCCAATATTGTCCGAGCTGCTTCCTTCGTTTCACAGTATTTGTTAATTTCTTTGTTTATCTGAAATGAATGTTAGGTTGATTACAGGCAGCCAAACCCAGGCGTAACAGGTGGAATCGTCACTTTTTTCTACAGGGTAAGAAACGTCGAACAAACATTTTTTAAATGGAAAAGTCTTGACTACAATACCTAGTTTTGTCAACGTTCTCCTATTTTTGTTACTTCATTCTCACTTTACCTTATGAGGTGTCTCAAAACATACCTACAGTATTCCTTTTGAAAAAGTGACTGTTGAAGTACTTACTGTTTGATACTCGTCCGAAAATTCAATTTCTGTCTTTCCCACAACGCTTGTAATATCTGGTGAATTAAAAGCCTATAAATGCACAGCACACATATAAAGTATTTCAGATGCAACTTCCTGAAGAAAAGAAAAATACACAGTAACAAATTTTCTGTCTTCTGTCGCCCTTATATCATAATTAGTTTATCCAACAGCCAAATTAAGTGCTGAAAATAGGCCTAACTGTGCTTCGAAATATTTATTCGCGAATAAATCATGCTACTGATGAGGAAGTAGACGGAATTTATCATAAAATTTCAGTTCATGGTGTTTTACATTACCGTTCTTCCACATCAGTTAAATCGGCTTTAGCTTCATTTTCTGAATTATATTAATATCAACATTCAGACATCAATAATGCGTGTTTCCTAGATGTTGCGTAATATTACTTAGGAATTTAATAAATGAAGAAACATGACGACTATGTAAGATCCGTAATTTTAATCTATTTGAAATGTCCGAATGTTCCCAAAAATACTGACTAATATACACCGACCTAGACCTATCTAACATTTACGAATCAGTCTGCGCCTTACTTTCAATCTATGCTTCTGAATTTCTTTAGTCATACATCGTACAACTCATGGGAGTAAATAAAAAGTAGTGAACCTCACGTTAAGTATTTAGAAAGAGAGGAATATGGTGAAAGACTCATAGGAATGCACTACAAACGTTTCAACTGCAAGACTAGAAATGAACTAGTCACGACTGTGTTGCTTCGAAATTCCTGTGTTCGGGCTGAAGGAACGTCGAACAGACGAACATCTATAAGAAATGCTAAGTACAAAGCTTATATACACGTAATGTATGTAAATAAATGCGAAAACTTACCTTTGCAAATTACCTTTGTGAAGAAATCTTGTTTCGGGACTACAAGTTCTTCCTCTTTCTACTTTGTTTTTAATTTTTGTTTCTTGTCAGTTTTACTCTTGACTGGAGTTGAAATCCGATTACGATTTAAGTTTGAGTTTTAAAAGCCACCTGGAGCACATTTCATTTTGTGGAACCTTCACTAGCACTTGTATTACAGTATACGCGAGAGCTTTCAATTCCTAGCTGCATCCGGTATCGTTCCTTGAGTCATTTTATCACACACACACACACACACACACACACAAACACACACACAGTGAGAGGGAGAGAGAGAGAAAGAGAGCGAGAGAAGCTTGACCAAAGGAAATAGAGCAGATGCGTGTACTGATGAGTGTTGTTGCATTATTTTAGTGGTAACTAACTATTATAGGTTTGCGATTCGAGCCATAATCAGCCGACGATTTGACCCATTCGTATCCCTGGCGCGTCGTGTTATAGGTAATGAGTAATGGGAATTTTAACAACCGCGTGGATTATTCGTGTTGGAAATGATTCATTTTACCCACTGTACTAGACCTCTGCTAATGGATGTTCACCATCGTAAATTGATATAAATGGGCAAAACAGATTCCAAGTCAACCTAAATCGAGTACAATTACGTTTATTGTGAAATTTCAAGTTTTTAGCACAAGCAAGTACGACGAAAATAGTGAACAGATAAGTGGAGGATGCATCGTGGCTGTCAGTAAAACTGTTCGCTGTCAAAATTTCTGAATGGGAGCGACATTCCATGGGCCAGCATATCCAAGCGGGAAAACATTGAATACCGTTTGAAACACTTCATTCACTGCAACTTTTATAACGGTTTAGTGGTCCTAGTGTCATATTTAGCACATAGTAAGTTATTTCTGCACGTTTGTACGTATAACTGATCCAGTCATTTCTGGAAATATAATTCTGTCACATCCTGACTTTACCTAAGCTGCCTTTCTTCAAGATTTGTACACATTAGTCAGAATAAATGAGTAATGGTCTTAACTGACGTCATTTCGCCCATGGAAGTAGGATTTCATGTAGCTGTGGTCAGTTCTCCTGCACTTTGCTTGCGTCAGCACGTCTACATTGTTGTGTTACAATTACTGGGAGTGGGCAGTAGCTCAGTCTGACTGACGAAATATAAGCGCCTAGTGACAAAACTTCACTCAAATGCAGCACTCTCCTAACTAACTTTATTCAGTGGAAAACGATGGACTTAGTATAATAGTTTGGTAGAAGAATCATTACCATTACCTATAACAATATTATTTATTTTTCACTTGCCAATACCACGTACTTGACATCAAGCTCATAACTTTTAGTCCTTTTGACTATCTTTGAATGTGAAAATGGAATTAATTTCTGAACCTCAGATAATGTATTTATTTTTTACCAATGGCGCAGATGTTAATCAGTTAGAGCATTTAATTATGTCTAGCAAAATGAAAAACATCCATTGACAGAATAAATAAAATTTTAAATGCGTTGTTGGTTACTCCCAATGCGTGATAGCATTGTAAGACACTGTAGTCTCTTGATTAGCCTGCTTTATAAAGGAAAAACAGTAATTTAATCCTCAAAGTTACTTCAGCAGTGTCTTTATAGTAGGCAAGGTTTCAAAACCCAGTGCAGTGTCGCATGAAAGCTTACTTGGTAAAATACATTTTTAAAAATACATTTTGTGCGAATTGGTATAATGGGTGTCACGGTTATTAGGAACGTTGCCTATCACATCATTAGACCACGTTGTTTCCAGTAAATCAAACAGTCGAATTGAGGCGGGCAGCTACTCGTGGGGCAATTGCCTTTCCTTTGTTACCCAAGCGAACGCGAACTTTACTGCAGTGATGTATCCCAGCTTCAGCCTTAAGTTGATTGCCAATTTACTACTATCTCTGGCTATTAGTCTCTTTCTTTAGCCATGATCTTTCTTTCTCTCGAGGATTTCAGACAAGAAACAAATTTCTTTGGAGGTGACATGAAATGGAAGACAGCAACAGCGTTTATTGCTGATACCTTCTTCCGATTTTGTAAAGAGGATGATAATACCATAAAGTATTTTCAAGTCCACAAAGTTGTCAGTGACACAGTTTAGTTCAGTTAAGTAAGTCTTATGTGATAGAGTTTTATTAACAGCCTTCAAGAAATGTAATTCTGCTAGGACGAAATAGTTAGAGAAATTGTAACAGACGACAACTCATCTCTGTAGCTCCTTGACAAGAGACGACGCGGTTGTCGTGGGTATTTCTGATCATATATACTGACTGCTCACAGAAAAGAGCGTACAGTTAAGCTTAACACGCACAATTTCCCTATAACCTGAACCATCACCCCTGGCGACTGTTGAGAACAGCTGGACACTACGCGATGGCTGGTGTTCTGGAGTATGTCTTCCTGAGAATTACCTGCGCCTGAAGCTGAAGCCGCCAGACGAGGGTCTGTGAGGGATATTCTTCCACCCACCACATTCCTTTTCGCAGAGGGACCACAAAGACAAACATCTTATGGGATTCCGAATCCGAAAAACTTGCACCCAACAGCGTGGTACTTCCGGACTCCAATATGGAGATGCAGCTTGTGGGAACGATGCATTCCTCATACTTTTCTCACGAAAAGCTCTTCAAATGACTACTTGTATCAGGTGGTAAGGAGACATTCTAAGTCCTAAGCCTGAGGAAAAGTAGGAAGAAGTAGTATTTGATCCCAGGCATCTGCAATAAATGAGGAGTCAGGTTAATGGACGAAGATTGGTCTAGGTATAAGATATTAGCTGTCAGCGTACGTAAGTATAATATATAGCTTGTAAGTAGGCCGTAAGAGCCTTTGGTAACAAGATTAGTACTGGAGGCAGAGAAGGTTGAAAGAGAGCGTGCCTTTCGTCAATGGTTCGCTTAGTAAGGGCTAAAACGTCACGAAGATCCTCAACAAACTCCAAAGGTACACACTACGAGGTAGGCGTTGTGTTCCACGGAGAGGCTTACTGTTTAAATTCCGAGAGCGTACATGACAAGAAGAGTCTAGCTACATATTAACGTAAATACCGGTATATGTCTCTCACTGACCCTGCCTGGAAAACCGGAGAAATGAGAGTTCACACTGAGGCTGTCCGATGGTCGTTCTTCCCACGTCTCATTCGCAGATGGAACATTGAGTGAGCGAGATGACAGTTGTAACTAAAGTAAATAAGGCCACACACTGTATAGCGCCTTGTGAAATGTAGCCGTAGATGCATAAATGTGCTACAAACGTTCGGAAGAATTCCTAAAAGCAAAATATGTAGAATGGTGCAACAAACTTAGGAACGATATCTCTGAGACCAAAGGCAGAAGAAAAATGGTTATGCACAACGTGGTTAAAAATGTTCTATGTCGACGCTAGAATTACTAATATTTGTAACACGACGTTGACACACATCACTAGAGTCTTACCAAAAGGTAATTGTGTCGATACGAAGCAGAAAAATTAGATACATCTGAAAAATTTGTTTCCGGTCTGCGGCATTTTTGCATTATTGTTGCGTTCGTTTGAGACAGAACCAGCCAGGTAATACTCACGTTGTAGCAGCGTACGTAATGTTATCAACTGTTCCGCTGTTGCATGGTATTATATGTGCTTAATAAATGACTGGTCACTTTACAGTTTCCTTCGGAATGTTGTACTGGGCTTGATGTTTACCACGGCTATGGACCACGTTTCTATGATCTGTAGCGATCTCACTGACTGACATGAACACAATAGACCTTGAAGGTTTCAAATAGCACAATGCGGATTACTTTTGCGGCCAGGTTTCTCATGGATTTTACAGAATTTATTACATGCACAGAATACTGCTAAGAGTGATACTGCAGCACAGGTGATAATTCTGTATTGGAGTGAGTGGAATAGATTTTAAACAGCTTCTTTGAAAAATGAGCTCGAAAGAATAAAAGGAACCTCAAGTTCTAAACATTTTGAAAGCTATTATACCGAAAAAGACACTTCCATGTCTTTTCTTAATTCTAGGAACACTCTTATTTGACAGAGTGTGTAGTATCAAGTTCTGTTTTGGCCTGAAACGTTCTTTAAGCATGACTGTATCGGAAAGCACTTTGTACGTTGCAGGTAAACCCATCACCATATTAACACTTCAAGAATTTCCAATCGGAAGAATGATTTGTTTGTTGAAGTTTGCTTTCCCGATCAGCAGGAATAGGGAATTTCTATTACAATCACGGAATTATTTTACACATATATGTAAAGGGAATACTATGATATTAAAATAAAACGAAATGGTTCTGGTTGTTAAATGAAAATGTGATAAATTAGTATGGAATTTGGACTTAATATACTCGGTGTTCTAGCTCTCAATCAGATGAGAAGGTAGTTATTTGGTTCATTAAGTTTCTCTTGTGAAATAAATATTAAAAATAAAGTAACGGAAGCAAGAAAGGATAAGGTTCACACACGCTATGAGATGATGAGTAATAAGCACTATATAAGTGACAGATAAATATAGACCAATAAATATACCTACATGAGAAATAGTGACCTTTACACAAACGAGTAAACACCTTAACAAGGAAAATAACGGTTAGCCAAAAAATGATCTTGTAATTCAAATTCAACCGTTAATTTTGGCAGCAAACTGTGGAGGAAAGAAAGACACAATGACATGAAAATATAACTAACATTAAGGATTTACAATTACTATATAAAAGATGGAAATCCCAAAACATCCATATCTCTATGATATGGTGGAATAAATACGTAGATAATTAAAAATACATCGCCAGAAATATGATTATTTATCTTATTAACGACATGTTGACCACAAAGTAGAACAGCAGCGGATAAAAAAACTGCCAATATTTGCTACATATACATTACTCAACTCAGTTCAGATACGCTCAGGAAAGCCTAAGATTTATTAAAAAGAATCATTTTGGTTGGTGAGCGATCTCCTTCGAAAAGAGAAAGATCTTTTTAAAAAACTCTAAAAAATATATAGGATTTTTAGAAAAGAAAATGCCTTCACTTCGCGAATTGCGCGAAGGTTTTCTATAATGTTAGCTGCAAATACATTAGAAATATTCTGAAACAAATATAAATAATAGCAAGTGCAATAATTTTTGGATAGAATTGAACCTTACGTCTCTATTCCTCCTGCACTTTAAATAAATATATGTGAGGCTAATGAATGAGAGTTATCACCTAACACATAACACGTGGGAAATTAAATATTAATTATGGTTTTATTTTGTGACCAGCATAAGATAATTGTTGGGTGTGATAATTTATTCCAGAAGGACTTTCATACCTCGTGATAGTTACACAGCCCAATTTACGGAAAGAAGTCATACAATATGAAGGATCAGAAGCTATTAGTTTAAAGTAGTAGTAATTGGAAATTAAGAAACAGAAAGGCTAAATTCATTCATTTACCAGTGCTACATCCAAATACCATACGAAGTATCAGAAACTATTAAGCCATAAGGTAGTAGTAATTGAAAGTTTATCAGTGCTACATCCAATCTTTGTAAGATGAACTAGACAATAGGAATAAAATAATTAGTAACGTATATTCCAGATACTAATAATATTAAATAGGAAGGGAGACTATGACGAGATCCCCCCTCCCTAACTGCTTTTGCTGTACTACTTGAAGTGAGCTATTGTTTCAAAATAAAGACATTTAAAGAAGGAGTAAGTGAACAGAAAGTAAGTTTATGACAGTAAGACCATAGTGTGAGGATTATGTGACTAGGCTAGCATGAAAAGTATTGTAATTTCTTACAAAAAAAATGGAAGAATCAAAGATAACATGAAGGGTATTAGATAGTAAACAAAAATTAAAAATAAAAATACAAACATCGTAGTCGCCCACCTATGATAATTTCGAGTGGGATAACTTGTGTTCGAAGTTTAAAATATACTCAAAACCCAGTTGGTAGTAGCAAAAATTTTATCGTTGTTGTTTATCTTGCAGATTGAAGAAGAACAGAGGATGCAAGAAAATATCAGAAGACAGACAATAACGCAATGTTCGTACTGGCAGAAGTAAGGTCTGGACGAATTTAATCGAATGCACGACCTATTTAACCAGAAAATTATGTCGGACTAATCGAAAATAGGACTAAAATGATGTAGTGCAGTCAAAGGCAGAAATGAGGGTTACTTAAGATGCAACTTGAAAGAGGCAACGTAGCAGACGAAGTGAAAGAATCATCTGGTGTAAGAGGGCACGTTAGGAAGATTACTGACAAAAATAAAAACAGATTGTCGTAGGAAACGGAATTTTGTAACTGAACATATTGAAGATAAATTTGTATAGATGTGAGAAATGAACCGTGATGAAGCCTGAGCTGAAGAAAATGGAGGATTTTTAAAGACGTTGCTGTTGAAAGATGTATAAAATTAACGGGGTGGATAAATTACGGAATGGGGAATACCAGAAAAATAGTGAAGGAGGGATACATGAAGAAGGAACAGGTTTGATTTTCATTGTTTAGGTCAGAGTGCACGATGGCTTGCTCATTACTGCCACAGCGAAATTTTAGTGAAACATGAGAAACTTTTTCTGCGAGTAGTTAACTTTGTATGGGAAGGAATCACTCAAGCAAAATTTATACCAGCAGACAATCATTATAATGAACACAGTGCAATAACGATGTGCGTTTACGCAAGGTAGGAACCCTTAGCATAACGTACAAAGAGAAGGAGGACTACATCAGATCAATGGATAAGCATATGACAGATGACAGAGAGAGAGAGAGAGAGAGAGAGAGAGAGAGAGAGAGAGAGAGAGAGAGAGAAAGAGACAGGAAAAACAAGTTTGAAACATAAGAAGAATAAGACTGATAAGTGTAAATAAATACAGATCTAATTCTCAAGTGCAGGTGTACATAATAAAGTCGATATATTAGAAGGCACCACATTCGTGTTCTCCAAAAATAAGGCATCAGAAATACGATCAAACCCGTCACTAAGAAATTGGAATATTGATACGTTATATAACCTAGAAAGTGGCCAAATCTGTAAATAATGTACGAGAGAGGGAAAAGTCAATTATCACAACTTTATTCTTCCTAAAACCGCAGAACAAACGAGTAGAAATGCCACTTTCCAAACGCTCAGTCCACCTCTCACATCATGTCTTACAGACACCCCACAGTTATCCCTCGAATGTTTCTTTAAAATATTGATTTCAGCGCGTACATGTTTTGCTTTCTGGAATAAAAGTGAAAGAGAATCCATGATATGTGATCATTAAACATTTAAAATACGTCTGTACTGCAAGAAGTAAAATGTAAATGATAGGCGTTGAATATTATGAGAGTGAAAGTGTCATTTAAAAATTTTTTAAAAAACGTTTTGTGGAGTGGAGTGCTGTACGTAAGTGTAGAAAAATGTGTGCTTTAGCTTAGTGTATTGCCATCACTCTTCCAACAAATAGAACAGAAAGGGAGAAAATTGTACGGATACACTGCATTATATTCACTGCGCAGTGTACGACGGCTCCTATGGTACTAGTGTAGAAGTAAGTGCGAAGAAATATCACGTATAAGTAGAAAAAAGTTCTTTGCAATTTTTTTGTTGGAACAGGTTAAATATAAGTCCATTGTTACGGTGGTAACGAACTCTTAGACTGCTGCTTCAACTGATGTGAAATGCAGTCAGAGAGCTGCAGCAGCAAAAAAACGTAAGTGGGAACAGCGACAGGCAGAAATTCAGCCCCGTGCGCAGAGTAAGCACACTGGTCTGATTTCAACCTCTCAATGCATTCAGAAGAACATTCACAGCAATCTCTCGACCGCAGCGTATTCCCTGGCGCTGCTTTTGAGACCTGATTGTGCAATAAATCTGCAACAAATGATGTGTTAGGGAGTTATGTAGCGGACAGTTATTGACGACGGATGTATTGGAGTCTGAAGTGTAATGACAGGGCGCCGTTTGTCTGCCCCCGAATTTATACGGCCAAGGGAAATATTTTACGGTGAAACAGTGGGCCGTGTGCCTGGCGGAAACTGCTGAGCCCTCAACAGTATACGATCCGTCTCGTCTCCGCCGACGTACCTATACCCACTGACTGCATGTTTGTGTGTCTCACTGCGTCTTTAACCTCATGTATTCATGGAAGGTGACAAGAGATCGGGACTCTGAGTTCATAGTACCTCTTATTTTCTACGTCGGGCTGTCTACGTGTACTGCAAGAGGAATGGGAATGTTATTAACTACGGGATAGTCACACAAGTTACCGTTCACAATTTCTCTTCAATAATCCCATGCTTCAGGTTAGGTGTTAAGAGTTTCTGTATTATATTGAATATTTTTTTCTACTTCAAAATCGTGTCTGAGTGCAACGATGCAAATAGCAATGTATAGATAAGTGGGAAGAAAAGACTGTCAAAAAGGAAGTTACATTACGAGAGTATCAAAGCACAACTGCGGAAATATTTGCAAAGAGCTTAAAACTTTGCCATTATGTAAAACATTAGTCTTAAAGGAAAATCCAAAACTGCATTCATCTACATCTACATCTACATTGATACTCCGCAAGCCACCCAAATGTAACGTACATAAAAATTTGTTTATAGTTATTAATCACTTGTTTTTTACGTATGATTTACTGCTTCGTCGAGCTCCACAACAGCTTACTTGCACTGAAGTTACGATTAGTAAAATTCAAACTGCAGTTGCTGCGATAAAAGCTTTATGTTCTTCAGAAATGTAATTATTTTTGCTTCCTTTTTCTATTTCAAAATTATAGTCAATACTGAGCAGGTTCATGTGTTTGAGAGTTCTTAAGCTCCACAGAATCCTTCGTCGCAACCGTGGTACTGAAGCTATTTTAAATTATTTTCGGGACAATACTGTTTCGGTCCCAAATATACGCTTGATTTGAGTATATATACCTCATTAGGCCAGTACGAAGAATAAAGTGGATGACTTGATACTCAGTTACTCTGCTTGCAGACAGTGTGTCCTGTGTTGTTACTCACAAGGAAGTTCTGTTTGTTAATAGTTTTTCACATATTATATGCTAAGATGTATTGTGCATGTTTAAATCTCGATTCTTTTCGAGACAAAGTCTAGTGATGAGTGAGTTCGGAAATGAGTTCTCAAATGGGAAGTGGAATTTTTGTAGTGACATTCGCACAAGAAAGAAGAGAAACCTCCAGCAAACCTTCGATGTATAGACAAATTGGGACTGGCGTAATAATATCCCAAACAATAATAAAAGAGGTCTATTATGTACACCAGCATCTTATGTGTGTGTGTGTGTGTGTGTGTGTGTGTGTGTGAGTGTGTAGTTTAAAATTTACCAGCTATGTTTACAATCTTACCTGCATGAATGTTATAGTGTGCTATCCCACGGTACGTAAGCAGGATATCACCTTACATTTATCAGACTTGTAGAAACTGTGCAAGACTACAAAGTTTTTCAGTATGTTTTATTCTATAGTGAAACAGTAAACATGAACAGGATCAAGGATAGGCTGTTTCAGGCAACATCTGTTATTAATATTCATAACTTACGACACGCATCATCGTTCACCGCTGTGGCAACTATTTTTTGTCATGTAATCAAGAATAATTTTTCCAGTGACCCTCTTACATTGTTTCATTATTCGAATGTTGTAAATGCATGTTATATACATGGAGATAAAATTTGCGCCGGAAACCATCCGTACTCAGTTCTCACGGGCAGAAAAGACTCGATTCCTTTGAGAGGTATCGTCTTCTTGCAGAGGTCCTGCGGGAAGAAGAAGAAACGAAAATGAAATAAAACAAAAGTAAAAAAAAGTAAGCAGACTAAATAATAATTTATAAATGTAACAATGAAAGGATGTGGGTAGCAAATGGATGCAACAACAAGTCATAGCAAGAAATAAAAAAGAATAGTGGCTTGCAAGAGCTGAACTTTACAAAGCAGAGGGAAGCAGGTACTGATGTCTGAATGGAGATCTCGTGGTCTTTATTTTCCCACAGCTCCTTCTTGTGTACGAAAACAGTTTTCCATATTTAAGCGCTTTCTATTGACGATTACATGATCAGCTATTGCTCGTTTCCCGAGATTTCAGTTACACGATATTTTTCTTCCACGGAGCAACTTGAAAGAATAACATTTGTAAGAGTATTAACACATTGTCCTCTAATCTGAAAGTCACGCGACACGTGGTGCTTAACAGTGTCATTTCTCATTTATTAAATGACAGAGTGTATATGGAGCCATGAATTTTTAATGTAAATCAGTCACATATACACTTGCACCCAAGACATATTATAACAAAAATCTTCCATCCAGTTATATATCTGTTTCTGGTTTTCATTGTGTCAGACTCTGTTGTCAAACAAACTTGTTTTGTCGGAGGGAAAAGACAGATCATTGCATATTTTATAAGTTCATCGTTTATCATGTACATCTATGTGACAATCCTGTGTCGTTCGCAGAATAGTTTCTACAGAAGTGTCCGTATGAGCTTTATATTTATTTACACCACCGTGTGTCCCCCTGTTCCTAATGGTACCATTTTAATCTTATCTCGAGAAAAAAAAAGAAACACACCATAGTCTGTGAATCATGTTGTGCCTACTTTGTTTTGAATGAGTCTGATATTTAGTTAAATGTGTAGGCGACAGCAGGTGACTCGCACCAGTTCAACAATATTCAATCAGCTCACAGTTTAACGCGTATATTTTCACCTCATTGTCTCAAAGCCCATAAACCTACGTAGTATGCTGTTTCATTACATTAAATATTGTAGCCAAGAACTCAGAAACTGTGTCTTTAAAATAGCATCAAATGGTTGTAATATCTTTATTTTAATTATTTTAACAAGGGGCTATTTTCGCAAAAGAATTTATGTAGTATTTTTGGAAAAAAATTTATTAACATTAGGGGATGGCGAATATGCGTAGTAGAGTCTAGTTTTAAATATTTATAGGCTTTATATACTCATGCTTCCGATTCATGAGACTGTCCGTAATGGAATCCGTGATCAATGAAAAGTAATCACACGAGCATAAAGACCAAAATTCGTCATAATAAACTTAGCAGAATAAAGCATTTTACATAGTTGTGCATAGTATTTCACGGTGAGTTACAAATGTGCAAAAGAGGTATGGACTAGGGAAGAGATGCTAACGTACAATACCAAAAGTTGTGCCAAATTTAATCGGAGGCATTCTGCCACATAACTATCCTGTGCGTGATGAAGTATTTCACAATGAAAAGGGAACATAATTGATGAAAATGAGTACTGAAAAAAATAAGTATTTCAAGTGTAGTTTTTCGTAAGCTGCATTGATTCTGCAGCATCTTCAATGAACCATAGATACACTCCGTGGCACATCACAGCCATAATGGATGAAATATCCACTTTTTCCTATTTACGGTAACAAAAACAAGAATTACTATGAAATCGTCACTAAGTCGGAAGTGAGTGTCACAACCAAAACTCTTATTTATATCATTCAAAAGCAACAATGCAAATTTCTCACATCAGTCTCTTAACTGATTGCTAGGTGTGTCTTCCTCTCTATCACTTCCTTACAAAAACCAATACTGTTCAGTACAATAAACATAATTGGGCATAATTGGCCCTACTATTTTGCATGAGGAAATAAACTACCGATCTAGGAGTGTAATATCACTTCTTTTAACTTGAAAGATATAGTAAGAAATTCTTCACTGTGCATAAACAATGGGATAATTAAATCAAAATTATTCAATGAGTACTGTAAGTCTAGTCTTGGCATTCGACTGAGGCTTTGACCACAGGCTCAATTAATTTATAATAGTAGTTTATTGTTGAAAGATTATTGCAGTCGTAATAGTAATTTTGTCTGGAAACAATTTTATTAGTCTCTGTTTTATTAATAAAGTAATGCATCAGGCATAAGGCTTATGATGCGTGCAATAACCGACAGTTTTAAGCGGACGTAGATCAAAATGCGTACCACTATTCACAGTTTGTGACTGAAGAGACATAAGAAACAAAAACGTAGCTTAATTCTCTATGCATATAAGTGTCCTATGGTTGACCTCTCAGAACGTGCTCAGACAGTATGGTCAGTCACTTTTATTTTATTTTTACTATATTTATTTATTTGTAATTTATTTGTTTTTGTTCTACAAATATTGACAACTCTTGTATACTGAGCGTCACACAATAATTACTTGAATCTGCAATGGCTCATTTCGGGTCTGATACTGAGTAAATTTCACTGTGTTACCAGTCAGCTCAGCTGAAGTGATGCTTACTGAGATATATATAGCTGAGATATAGTGTTTCGGAAAGACGGCAATTTGGTTTTGATTGGTCTGATCGATTGTTTTCTTATGCTAACAAGAGACGAGAGCAAATGGTATGTAGAACGCGAGTAAACTAAACGAAAATTAGGTTTAAAATGCTTTGCAAGGAGGAACTGATTAAAGTTTCTAGAGACCTGTGTTCAGCTACACAACGAAACCAATCATGGGCCTCTGCTGATAACTGGCGCAAACCATGATTTATGTTGTCATTTTGTCATCATGCTGTTTAGTAACGGAAAGAAAATTTTCTTCTGTGTATTCAGACTAGTAGGCTAGGATTGGATATAAATTGTCTGCAACTCACGTGTGTGAATGCTAATCATGTGTGTAAATAAAGGTAAAATACGATTATATGACTTCGTATCGACCTGCAGTGATAATCAATTGCTAATATCTTGAAACATATTATAGTACGTCCACAATATGACCCTCTCATGATGACTGTTCGTGAAAACTCAAAATTTCGAGTGTTCACTTTTCAGTAAATCGCTCTATTTTTTTATTTAGCCTGATAATATGAGGACCTACAGTCTCTTTCTTACGTTGGACAAGGATTTTACACATACAACATCTTTTACGTCGTAATTACTTAAAAATGAGAATAATTTTTAATGTGATAAAATGGTGCAAATGAAAAGAAAGATGGTTTGAATGGATGTAAAAACAACGTGACTAGCTGTACGGATTAAAAACTAATAACGTTAACACTAGCACTATCACTGCTACTTCTGTTGCTCCCACTAGTAATAATAATAATAGTAATAATAATAATAATAACAGACGCAAAATATGTTTTTGTATGTGTACAAATGTGATATTTTCTGACAAAGTGAATTCTGAGGAAAAGAAATGCACGTAGACCAGCTAAGAGCTTTGGGAGATGAAGATGTGGCTGTAAAGAATGTTACACAGTTGTAATGGGGTGATGAAATCCTTCAGAAACTAAGGCAGACACTGTTGTTGCTTTAGTAGATATGTCATTAGCTGCCTTTTTAACCTGGGGTTGTTATTCAGTTCTCTGATATAATGAGGTAGATCGTTCCAGAATCGGATTTCTGATACTGACAAGGAGACAAGGACTTCGAGAAGGCGGCTGAGTTATAGGATGGGACAGAATGGATTTTTTTGTGTTAGGAACGACTATTTCCGCCATTTTGTCGGGACTGGGCTATGCTTTTGACACTATTTCTAATACGTATTCTTATATATATATATATATATATATATATATATATATATATATAACATACTCGCATACGGATAGAACATTATTATCGGTTGATTCGAAGTAAACTCGCCATTTTAGGTTGGTTTTAGGTAGGTCATATTATTTGAGGTATTTCTGTCGGATTTTTGCAGTAAGAGGCATTGAAGTAAAGGATACAGCTAGCACGCGATGTCATTCGTATTTGTAAATAAATGTTATGAACGTTCACAAGTGTGCAGTGGTATATGAGAGCGCTTTGTTCATTTTAACAGTGATAAATTTTCCTGTATGATTAGTATTCAGAATGACTGACTGAAACTGATAATCGGGACGGTGAAGTGTGCTTTCTCTCCTAGA
This sequence comes from Schistocerca cancellata, assembly GCF_023864275.1. NCBI lineage: Eukaryota > Metazoa > Arthropoda > Insecta > Orthoptera > Acrididae > Schistocerca > Schistocerca cancellata. The sequence continues at coordinate 406,498,033 of NC_064626.1, read as the reverse complement.
ATTTTAAGGTCAGAACTAGCAGTTTTTAATCGTTTTGTGTGGAAGTCCTGTCGTTCAAAACGTCTATTCATTCTTTACACATAATTGTCATTTTATTCACTTGTTATCCAAGTATTACTTCAGTTGATAAGTTTCGTAACAATGCAGCATCTTGAGACCTAAATTGTACTCCCTCAGTAAAACTGAGTCATTACCTCAGTTCTATATTCCAAGCATTGAATTCTCTTTTTTATTAAATTTTATTAAATTTGGAACGAAATATCGCATAAACTTATCTGAAGTACGTAGGTGTACAATTGGAGAGTAACTATTGTTCATGCAGCCTGTGACGCCGCAGTGTGAGTTAAGTGATTTTTTTCCTACCAGCTACCATAGACTTCCTAACTTCATCTTTCAGAAAAATGAGATAAAGGTTATTACTACAGAATAAATTTTAACAAAACTTTGACGTTTCACACACCGAAACACAACGTTTTGCACAATTGTTGAAATATTGATTGGTTATGAAATCTACCACCATTATAGGAGCTACGTCAGAATCTCCGTAGCTACGTCATCCAAATTTCTCAAAATTAATTTATCAAACTGTTTGCAACTGTGAACCATCTCATAGATCCAGCATGATGCGATAATACGCTAAGGTATGAGAGACGAAGAAAATAGTGCACTTCTGATATTGTTGCAGACAACAATAAAAATGCTTTGAAATTGATGAATCAGACGCTTTTGTAATGATTATAATTCAGAAACTTACTCTGACATCTTTGAATGGAAAGTCCTCATATTGAGACATTCCTTTTCGAACAGTGTGTATAAATGTATGGTAGCTACAAAAATTTGTTGAAATGCAATGTTAAGAAACTGTTTTATTCGTTGGAGAGAAGAGGCTGTAAATGATATGGTTTACGGATCCATCTTCTGTTCAGTACAGTAACACAACAGAGATGGCACTTTATACCAAAAAGGGGTTGGTAATACGGAGAGGTGTGCTTTGATATCATTACTGCTTGATTTTGTTACAGGATCTTTAACTATCGTTATTCTATGATTTGGCTGTAAATGCTACAATGATAAGACCACAACTGGAACATTTGCAAACATACTGCAATTTATAATTAAACTGTTGACCGCGGAAAGACGTCCAGCATAGATAAGCGGAAGCTTTTTATCAAAATAATTCAAAGAATTTCACGTTAGTAGCTGTATCAAAATTGCAAAGAATGTTGTTTTTACAAGTTTATTGAAATTTCGATATAATCTGTCTTTCACCGGCATGGTGGTTCTTGTAACAAGTGTGGCAGGGTTCTTCGCCTCTTCGGTATGTAGCAATCAAAGAAACAAACAAGTCGGAACATCAGTGACTTTATTCCAAGGATCAAAATTCTGGAAATATTAATTTCCATGGCAAAAAGTTATGGCACAGTTTCCTTGTTGCCTTTATCACACATCTGTAAATTATTCTCTTAATACCGTGAAGTATTCCGTACGAAACACAGTCTTATACTGTTAAAGACCTACATAGAGCTTGAACTTGAATATTGAACGGCATCTTCTGTCAGTGGTGCAATAAAATTTGATAAGCAGAATTTGTATCCAAAATAGAAAAAATGGTAAAAATGGCATATAAAACTCCCTCTTAGGTGATCATCATAAAATGCATCTTGAATTTTGTGTACCCATGTTGCCAGAGCACTAGCAAAGTCCAGCGTGGTGTTTATTTTAGATTTATTAGCTTGCTACGAATTTCTCTCTTGTGCCAATGTCTTCGTTTCAGCGTAATATCTTCCACCAGCGTTCTTGACGTGGTAATAATTGAATATTTGATTTACTAGTCTCTTGAGAGTTTTATGCTTAGTTAATGCTTGTTATACTTACGGTAATCTATTTTGTTAACTAATAAAGCAAACTGAATTTCCGGCAAGAGTGACTGTCTCCGCCTTGATTACGCAAGAAACTATGACAAGTAGGCTTCGGTTGTTGATGTAGGAGGAGAGCTGCCACCCGCTACTGTTCTTAAAATATCACTGAAGTACAGCAGAAGATAACTTGGCCAATACGTGCAGATCATGTCCAGATTGTTCATCGATATGGAGAAAAATCTACTGCTCCCTATTGGAAGAAACTGTCAAACGGCATTCCAATGTCTTACGCATTGTGCCAATTCGCTGCTGATAACTGAACAAGGGGGCAGGTTGCCAAACACATTCTAACTGATATATTTTTCACCGCATGGTGTTTCACTGTAAATGCCCAGAACTTATTACCTGTAGTTCCATTGTTGCCTATTTGAGTTGGAATCGTGGAAATAAGATTCCGGCGTGGAAAATGACTACCACTTGTAAACGAACGGTCCAGTACTACCGAACTGCAAGTTTCATCTTCCGTCAAAGCACAAGTGGTATACGTAATTATCATATGCTTCTCTAGCATGACCTGCTAGAGGTCTGCCATAACGACAGAAAACATACTATTCTTTTTAAATTTTTTAAGGGAAATGATAGACGTATTGTAGTCAATAAAAGAATTTTATAGATTTTAAATTCGTTCATCTGAATGTCAGTCTTTATAATACAGCTTCTTAATGAGAAGATAATTTTTTCCCTTCAAAATGCTGTGTATTAAATACGAGTACGTATTAGGAGTTACAAAGATCAAAAGTTGACTGTTACGGATTACCAATAATACTGCACAGCGTGCATCGTCAGAACTGATTAACACTTAAATGTGTCCACGAACGTTTCATTTACGGAAATAAATTACTATCGGTCGTCCGATGCCTAGCTATATGGTAGAAATTCAGAAGGGAACTTAGTTCCGCCGTACGATTTTGGGCAATCGTCTACAGTGGTAACTGATAAAGGTAGCACCGAAAAATAATTTTTTTGATCGTTTATTTCCTATTTCTAAGATCACATCAGTCCCAGATAAACTATAAACTTATCACACAGTTTGTGTTTCGTTTTACTGTTCACAGTAACGGAGAAAAACTGCTTTATAGCACGTAAAACACATCAGTTAAGCGGCTGTAGTATTCAGTCACCATTTTCCATTCTCTATACGCTGGCCACGGTGGCCTTATAGTATGTCTGTACCATGAACCTTAATTCCACCTAATCTTCTTGTCGTCAGTTAACTGAATAACATTAACAGCAACCTTTCGCCCCTCTTGGTGAAAATAATTCGTACTTTCACTGCACACCATTATGAATGAGAGACTTTACTTCCTACAAGAGTTGTGTTCAACTTGGCGTATTGACCATTACATAAAGTGTATCTCAAACATTTAGAATCAAAGCTATATAACACGCAACATTTTAAATTATTTGCGGGAAATTATTGCCGTATTGTGCGCAATAAAACAGTGCTATAGATATTAAATTCGTTCATCTGAGTGTCAATATGGATGATACAGCTTCTTAAGGAGCGGATAAAATATTTTCCCTTCAAAATGTGGTGTATTAAAAACGAAGTCACAAAGATCAAACGTTGACTGTTACTTATTACAACGCATAGTGTTTATTACGATGCTTAGCGTGCATCGTAGTGGTACTGGGTACCCTCCGCCACTCACCGTACAGTGCTTTTCGGAGTATCTATGTAGATCTAGATGTAGATATAAATTCAAAAAGATCGTAAACTGTTTTGATATTAGCACTTTCAGTCCAATGTGGTTATGGGAGACGTTCTCTATGAATCGGCTGTACCTGTACGTTTTTTACAGCAAAAACTATTAGTAGACACCCACTCTGGGTTGAAAATCATTAGGCTCCAGTGCCTACACAGTTATTTACGAGGAAGTTTTTATTACTGAATCTTCTCTCGCACGATCGAACACTGTCTCGTCAAAGAGTATTTGTTACTTGTCTTGTCTTGGGCATCTCTGTTTTCCTCTCTCTCTGTCTCTGTCTCTGTCTCTCTCTCTTTTTTTTTAATTTGTGTCTTGATCGACCTAGTTTTCTCAAGTTTATATCCAGTTAATATGACATCTACTGCGAAGCTTTCCTCTGTACACTCGTTCCGCTTCCGCGAACTACATCCTTCTGCTCCATAATGCCTACATCCAAGGTCCCGTAATGAGTAATGCTTTATCTTCCACGACTGGTCATGAAATGCACTCAGTGGAGAACACCATGAACAAATCGATGACGTTTGCCCTTTTTTTTTTAGAAAATAGCACCACCAACGTTGATATAGGAGATTTATGTGTTTTTATAAAACATTAACAGCTTACAATCACCTACGTAAGACACATTGCTCATTGAAGTCTTCGTAGCACCTGATAACTGCTTTTCAGACATTTGGTCTTTATGCCAAAACATTCAGTTTATGCTTCTGTACTGTCTACACAGTTCTGTGTATAAAAGTTTGAGGTACCTGTGGGAATATCTACTGTCTGTTCAGCGCCACCTGCGTCTTGGGACGTGCACGTGTGATACAATCGCGCTCATTTTTGAGCGGTGACATTCACTGATTCCTCTACTCTCAAAATAGGTGCACGATATGAGAAACTAAAAGAGCAGGTAGTTCACTGCTGTGAGTTCCTAGTGAAGACTATCCAAGAGCTTTTCTAAGCACAGCAAAAGGTGAAGCACGCATATTCCCCGAATATCTTGTTGGGTCAGACTGTTCGAACCTGTGTAGGAGTTGAGCAACATGAGTGATATGTTATCTCTCTTCTGGAAGTAGCTAGGAACAGACACTTTGGTTTTCGACTAATTCCGTTTCATGTCTGAAGAACCTCAAGAATTAACAATGTTTTATTCATCAATCACAGTGGAACTTCACAACATCAAGCATTCGCAGATGGCAAGAACAAACCATTTGAGACCCTCCAAATTGCTATTATGTTCCACATCTGCCAATATGAATGTGATACGGAAATCTTGTTATGAAAGAGACTCCGATGATGGAAGATAATTTATACAATTCATAACTAAAACAGATTTTTCTTAAGAAGCTAGGTTATTTGGACATAAACTAAGTATGATCCAAATCAACACTTTGTCTTTTGTTCATCGTAGTTGACTTAGAACTGCGAGCCCTTTTATGTGCAGTCGATGAACAGTCAAAAGTAGAATGATCTTCATCATACGAAACTGTTTATATTCTGTTTACGACACTATGTGACATTATAATTTATTTCACATGTAGATTCTGAAAAATTAGGTTTGCTATCAGGGACGAAATACGTGGCAGTCAGTACCATGTAACAATATCAACAGGAATGAGACAAAACTTTCAAACAAACCAGGAAGCACTTCGGTGTGACAGGAGAACCAATACATTATTTTATAATACAGTATTAAGAGTCGTTGTTAAATGATGAAACCATCTTCCAGCCAGCCCAGACTTGAATGTTAAGAAGTAGACAGAAGCCTGAACTAAGTGCGAAAGAGGCAATACATGATATTTAAGCTATTAAGCATCAGTCATCTGAAAATTGAGAATACCGACTAGTATCCCCTGAAACACAGTTTGTTCAACTAAAAACATGGATTTGTGAGATGTCACATTTACCTAAACTCAAAAATGAGCAGCTGATTCTTACTTCTGTAGTCAATAGGCCTACCACTACTCAAAAATTTGAAAAATGTCCATAGAGTTTCATTTTTTTCTCGATGATCTATAACGCCATTAATCCCATAATGCTCCATAAAAGACATAATCGTGAACGTCACTTACGCATTGCGGGTATCGCTACTGGAAAACCTGAACTCGCTGTTTAGGGTAAGTGAATGTGTTTTATTAGAGAAGAACTCAGAGTCGCTTTATTGCCAAATGATTTCAAGACGACGAAAACGCGCTTGACCGGTTTGGAGAATGACATGTGTCTTCCGACGATTATTAAAAGCAAGATTTCTGAGGAATTCAACTTCTGATATATTACCGATATATTAGCGCTATGAACAGAATATGAGTAAAACAAACGAAATATTGAAAATAATTAAACACATTATTCAGTAGGACAACTGATTTGCTGTTGTTCTGCAAGATATTCTTTAAAAGATTGCTAAAAAATCAGTAACTGTGTTCGTATGGTCTGGCATGTTATAAAATAACGCCTCAAAATCACTCCGAAATAGGAAAACGCCGTCGATTATATTTTTCATAAGTCTGTAGCCGTTGCCGAGAGGACAGCGTGTAAAGCTCCAGAGTATCAAATAACTGGTACAGCCCCAGACGTAGAACGAACAGAATTGTGAATTTCTCAGTCAAATGAGGGTAACTGGAGGGTGACGAATGAAACATTAGCCTTTGGTGCTGCATAGACATACTACTGGTCGGCCGAGGGACGTGTTGGTCATCGTTCGATGACGACTTCAGCTGTCGATCGAACAGTGGAAGTAGACATTATCCGGTTTTCTGGGCTTCAGCAGGAAGTGAGTTTCTTTGCTTCAAAATTTCAGCAAGTGAACTTACGTTATACTATTTTATCACGTAAATAAGATGATTACCTGGTGGCCACCCACTTTTCCTCGTTTAGGGTCTATCAGACACTACCACAGGCACATTCCATACGTACTTTTTTAATATAATTATTTATCAGGTTCCATTTGATCGTGCGAGACAAAATGGCCAACGAACAGTTAAGGTCTCAGTTTACAGAATGGTAGCTAGAAAATTTATAAGATAAGGAGTTAATAAAAAACGAAAAAATAAGTTAATATACGAATAAATACAACGTTACGACTCAAGTTCTGAACTATTGCGAGGAATTTCTACACAGAACAGAAGGACTATACGACGAGGAAACTTTTCAACACAAGCTGGAAGACATTAGGTGTATCACGCCACTTCTTTTTTTTTCGGTTCTGCTTGACGCCCGTTGAAAATGAAATCTGTTACGTACGTAATTCGCACTTTTCTGTACAATACTTGCGCAGCGTTATTTAAGAGCAGATGGTGTTTGCATCTAGTGTTCACGGTATGAAGGTCCGAGCTCCTTTTTAATGAGTCGGCATTGTTTTATAGGTTACTTTGAGTCGTGGAACAGCCTTACGGAAATGCTGATTATCAGAAGTGGCTGACACTTCACAACAGACTTCAGTTATCTGTCGAAAGTTTACGAATAAAATTTCATGAAGTGGTTTTAGAAATATTTTCGAAACTCCTATTCATCGCTACAGTAGGGAACATGATCTGACCAATCACATGGAGCACATGGGGATTTAATAAGTCATTCCTCCCGCGCTTTGTAAGCGACTGGAACGAGATGGGGCCCTGAAATTTGGAACTCCCTACCATGTTCAACGGGCGTACTAAGTGTGTACGAAACTTATTGTTAGTTGTGGGTGTAGAAATATGTGGTTCTTGAGGGTATTTTTGTTCTGTCGTTGCAACTACAAAAACAGCTGATTTTTTTTCACCCATTACTCACAGTTTCATTTCACTTGTCGCTCCTCACCTCTCCTCTAGCTCACACTCCATCACACTGCTATACACTTATGTACACTCGTCATGGTTTCCCCCTCCCCTAAAAAAAATCCTTCCATCGCTAACTCTTCTCTGCTCTTACAAAGTACACAAATACACAGAAGTATAATTAATTAGAATTGCACACATAAAACAAGATAATTAATTTTTTTTAATATAAAAAGTGTTGAGGGTCAAAGACAAAATAGTGGAAAGATTGTGCTGGCAACACTACAAATCACAAGCCACAACACCTACTTGAAGTACAAAACAAACAGAATACAGTGATGTGCATAAAGATGTGTTGAGAAACGCATAAGAAATGCGTAGTGCTGTAGAACAACTAAAAATTAGACAAAAATTATCAGTCTCTAACGCAGAAAAACGAGGTGCTAGCAGACGGCATTTCCCGATGGAAGTGACATAAACACCGAAAACCACCATAAGTACAAATCAATTTATTCTTAACGAACTGTTTGTCGATCTGAAAACAAATCAAAATGTAAATAACTTAATTACAGACCACTGATGATGCTTTATCTCAGTAAAACGAAACGAGTCGGGTGAAAACAGACAGAACAAAAATAGCCTCAAGACTTAAGAAGCAGCTACAAGCACTATCGCCACACAGATGAAGAAAATAAAGAAAATATATGTGGGAATACATTGCCGAACGAGAAGTTTCGATACTTTACTTGTGATTAATATCGTAAGAAAAGTTTCGTACCATGAAAATGATAGAAAAAAATCATCGATACCTTGAGACATCGGTACTATCTTTGATATATATATATCCGGATTTCTCCATCACTGTTTTTCAAATCTGAGCACTACAGAGATAGCAATATTTTTATTTTCCATACAAATTACAGTTTTTAAGAATGTAGAACTTGAGATGTGAAATTACCGCTTCTATTTCTCCTAACTGCTACAAAAAATGTGAGATCCAGTAACATGTCTTAGAATAAGGAAAGTGTCGCACAGAAAAATAAGATAGGATGTTAAAAAACCTTATAGTTTCTCAGTCAAAAGCTGATGCTAAATACTGTAACTACTGAAACTTCCTGGCAGATTGAAACTGTGAGTCGGAGCGAGACTCGAATTCGGGACCTTTGCCTTTCGCGGGCAAGTGCTCTACCCGCGAAAGGCAAAGGTCCCGAGTTCGAGTCTCGATCCGGCTCACAGTTTTAATCTTCCAGGAAGTTTCATATTAGCACACACTCCACTACAGAGTGAAAATTTCGGTCTGGAGACGGTAACTACTGTTTTAATCTGCTAGTGTTTCTGTTATATTCTAAAATATTCAGGAAATTTACATTAGTCGCGTACTGCATGCAACAGTCATTGTAACAGGCATGTATTTATGTGCTTTGAGCGAGGTGATACTTCAGTAATTACCACTATTTGTGGTTAATAAGACCCTAATGCATGTCACTACTCCTACATACTGTCAGTCTACGTATTATAAATTAACTATGACTTATATTTCTCTTAAGGGGTTAGGGCCTAGCTGTTACCGGAGATACGTATTACATTAAGCCAGCAATGTCCCATATGCACAAATGTACTTTGTTGTATTTTATCCCTCATATATCGCAGTGAAACAAAAACAGTGAGTACACAAAACGTAAGTGTAGCGTAAATTATTTCACATACACGAAAACCTATAAATGTGAATTAAGTCTCAACGCTACTGTTATTGTAGTTCGCATAATATGCTAGTGCACACAATGTTACAAATGACACACAACACTTGAAAATGTAAGAATGTTAATCTCTCGGATCATAGTGTAAACACCTATGCATGCATCTATTTTGTTACATGCTTGGTTCAACTTGTAAAAATAGATCAGCTTCCTAGTCGCTAGTATGTAGAACACTTACACAGAAAATTATATAAACCAAACTGTACATTAACGGAGGTTAGTATATTTTATTATTGACAATGTAGTGTACGTTACTGCTTGATTACATCTAACTTTAGAAATGCATCGTACTCAACCCTTAAACGGTGAACACATCTCTCCTTCTGCTGGTACATAAATATCAGATGTCTGTTGATAGTCAAGCGTGATGGTTTAAGATCTTGGAGAAATATACGTACTACAGACCATGAGGTGAGTATATGAAAGGCTGTGAGCGATCAAAACGGGTATCTTGCGTGTATTGTTGAAGTTGTATGTCTGTTTCGCGAAAATCAGATAAAATCTCCATCTTCTCTATTCTGAGACTGCCTGAAGTAACTTATTGTATTTCCATATTGTTTTGAAACACTACTACACTCATTATTAATCCTGGTAGATGGCTCATAATTTGTATTTTGTGGGACTTAACAATAGCAAAACCAACAAAATGACATTGACCCAAGGACAGCATGTGATGTACAGCAATACAAGTTAAAAACTTTGAGGTCAAAGATGACAGACTAGACCAATCCAAAGTGGTTGCTGTTAAATGATTATGTAATAATCAAATTGCAAAACCGAATTATTAACAGTTCTACACCTGATTGATAAATCAAATATAAATAAATAGAAAGTAGCATATAAGGAAGATTGATGAAAGTAAGGATGTGAAATAAATTACAATCTATTCCAAAGACATAAGGATGTGGAATGCTAGCTACAGCTTAGTTCACAAAAATAAAATAATTCAAGCCACACCATACAAATTAAATTAAAATAATAATAATAAAATACAATTTTTAGGAGTGAAGGAAAATATAAAAGGAATGTAGAATATGTACATGCAAAACATCTAAAATTTTATACAGATGACTAAATCTAACATAAACGTTTTATGAAGAAACATAGTACACATCTGAACTTTAACACATTACTTACAAAAATATTTCATCTGAATGACCCCACAATAATAAAATGAAATTAAAATTATATTTGTCAAACAGATAAAAATGAATAAAAAGATGTGTTATGAACCTACACCTCAGCACATTCCTTAAAAATATTTTACCATAATTAGTAAATAGTCATAAGACAAAATCAAAAATTTATTTAGCATACAGATATAAATTAATTCAGCAAGACAGTATTCAGTTACAAAAGCAAAATACAGAGAAATGATCATATCAATCATGGCTTTTCTTGATTAATGAAACCAGTGAAAAATGGAGAAAAATAGGAGGAGTAAGAGAAAGAAATTAAATACATGATAAAACATACAAAGGCATGATTTCAAAAATTAATGGTCACAAAAAGCTACAAATGTAGAGAACTACGGGACACTTGAGACTTTTACAACTATATTAGTTTTTGAAATCATTAATTTGTTAGTTCTATCAGATATTTCCATCCTTGTCCTTGTCCCCATCCTATTTTTCCCTTGTTAGATTACTTTTGTGAAATAAAAAAGCTGTCATATGATGTGATATTTTCTCTCCATTTTGATTTTATAATTGTGTATTTCTTCCTTTATTTATTTTTATCTGTGTGCTAAATGACTTTTTGCTTTTGTCTTATGACCATGTAATAATTTTGATGAAATATATTTTACCCAATGTGTAAAAGTGTAGGTTCATACCTCATCCTTTTATTAATTTCTATCTGTATGACAAATGGAATTTTAAATTCATTTTATGATTGTATATTTATTTGGATGAAATATTTTTCTAACCAATCTCTTAAAGCTTAGATGCATACCATGTTTCTTCATAAAATTTTTTGGTTACATTTTGTCGTAGTTATGAAATTTTAGATGTTTTGTTTCTACATATTCTACATTCTTTTCATATTTCCCTTCACTCCTAAAATTTTATTTTCCCTTTATTATCCGAATTTAATGTGTAATTTCGTCTTGACTAATTTTAATTTTATGGATTGATCTGTAATCTTTATTTCACATAATTATATTTTTGAATGGATTGTGAAATAATTCATATTCTTACCTTGTCTTGGTTATCTGTTAGTTTATATTTTATTTTCTTGGTGTTTTATATAACCTCAATCAAGTGAAGAACTGTTCATCTTTTAATTTTGTAATATGATTGTCACACATTTGTTTAATGGCAACTCACTTGAATTCAGTCAAGACTGTCATCTTTAACATCAGAGTTCTTTGACTTTATTGCTGTACATCACTTGTGTCCTTGTGTCAATGTGTGATTATAGTTTTGTCTTGTAACAGTTTTCAATTTCATATTATCGTGGCAGTTATGATATCCTGTGATAACTTATTTTTAAAGCATGTGTGGAATTTAATACATGTGTGATAATTTTCATCACTAGTTCAGTTGATTTTACACTTTTCTGTTTTTCTTATTTCGTTTGCCATTCTCACATTGTCCAGTTTTGTTTGTTGTACAGTTGGCATTCATGATGGTTCAGAACCGAAACCGGTGCAAAATAAAACAACATGTTTACAGGCAGCACAGTGCGATGCATTTTTTTAAAAATGTTTACATGGTGTTGATCGTCACCTAAGCAAAATGTCTTTTTTTAAATATGTGATCATGTATTAGTAGGGTCCTGAAGTCGTAAATATCTTTTATCACAGTCTCAGCAATATCAGTGCCTATTCTATAAGTGTTCACAGAGAGGAGGAGTACTCTCTCATTAACATAAAAAATAGAAAAATACAAATTCTAATAACTATAGCTGAGTTTTCTTTGCAATATACATTTAAAGATACTCGTATGTGAAAGTGTAACAAGGGTGCTGATCCTGAAAATGTGAATGTGACTTTCGTTGCGAAAAGTCACATTCAGTACTAAGTTTTTGGATTACTTTTCACATAAAAATATATAAAAAAACGAAATCTGTTATAAGGAATTATTAAAAAAATTAAGATATTTTTTAAAGTTTTAAATATACGGTACATGTCTAGATTGTGTTTTCGAATGGTGGGTATAAGGCACCCACTCCCCTTGGTATAAATGACCCAGAAAAATTCATAGAGTATGGAAAACACGAGTACGTGGGATTTAAAAGCCGACTCGAAGTGTGTACGCTATTCTTTCTTTTTCATTGCCACGAGAATAAATGTTGTTTCGGGTCTGATTTCTTATACTTTTTTCATTATTTACCATCCTGTTAAAATGAAAATTTAACTGTGTAAATCCTATTGCAGATGAAGAAATAGACCTTGTTAGTTTCGTGGGACATATGTGGCCCATATCACCAATTTCCAAAATCAGTGAAAGCATTTTTTTTTTTGGTGGAGTAAGTCTATTATTGATCGTAACGAGAGACATGCTTTGACTTTTATAGTCAAAATAAATTTTAATCGTGAAAGCTTTAAGGACGTCGTTATTTGTGTGAAAACTGTGGGTGCAATTACTTTATGTGCCGTACTTTTATTTTCACTAACGTACAATTAATTTTAAGACACAATTCTGTGTCGCCGTTTAAACTGTTTTGCGTAAGTGACGTCTCAGTAAGTGAGTTTTCATGAACACCAGTAGCACTATACACATTTATTTATGATACGAGACAGTTGTCGTCTTCTGCTTCCCATATTCCATAACCTCCCATGTGTCATGCTCTCCTGGGACACCCTTGAATTCATCGCTTCTTAAACATGTTGCATCCATCTTCTAGGTAGTCTTCCACGTTTTCTTCACTCACCCGGTGTCCAATCGAAGATTCATTTAGGCCATCGGTTATCATCCGTTCATTGAAGGTGGCCATACTGAGTTAACATTTTGATATCAGCAGTATTGAGAAGAGCGTCTTTTGCTCCTCTAATTTCCCGTATTCTTTCGTTTCAGTCGTATTCCTGTCCGGGACATCAATTTATATCTCTCCTTTTTGGTTAGCTCCCATTTCTCAGTGTCATATGTGGTGATAGACTGCTCTCTGCGATTGAATTTTACGGCAGAACCTTTGTTTTCTTTGAAATTTTTTCACTCTATAGCTATGTTGGCCTGTTACTCCTCTATTTAGCGTTATACTGATAGTTAAATATGAAATGTTTCTTGTGTTCTCTCACTTGGTATACAGGATACCTGGCGATGGTTGATGACTAAAGCCGGTTGTAATAATGAAGTCTTTATCATCAGCTCTTGGAATGAACTGCGAGGGTTCTTGAAATTAAAACGTTGTACGTTACAAAAACTGTACAGCAGCCGTTTCTTTTGAAACGTCTCAGTGAAGACTTAGAACCGGAATTGTTCTCGGACTGACGCCTGCGGTGGGTGCGAACGCCGCCTCCCCATCGGGCGCGGTGCGCGAGGCGTCTCTGGGGGGGAAAGCGACGGAAAAAAGAGGGGGAGAGCGTGAAGCACGTGGCGCGGCGAGCCAATCGCAGGCGGTGGAGCCGATACGGGCTGCGGAATCGAACTGGAGTGACAGCAAAACAATCGGTGGGGGCGGGCCGGGCCACGTGGCCTCCCAGGTGCCGGCCAATCCGCGAAGCCCTCGCTCCACTCCCTCCACTCCCATTGCGCCGTCTTTTTAACGTGGATCAACAAATTGAATTAATTTAAAAGATCCATACCTCCTAAGGTACGGCCCATCGCCGGATAACGCGCCAGAAAGTGCAGCGTGCGTGCTCCCGCCGGACCCGTGTTATTGCGTAACGAAAATATTTATATAAACCCGACGGTTATCCGGCGAGGCCCTGTAGCACACGGCTAATTTCGGAGTAAATTTGGGGCATAAATAACAAAAGAAAAGCGCAGGAAGCAATCTTCCCCGTAGCGCAAGCGATAATATTATTCTTTCCTGGTGACGTAAAAGTCAGGAGAAATAAGGAGCCGCTCGCCAATAACAAAATACGTTCGCCAACGGAAGACGGCTCTGGGAAGTTTTAATGTGTTTGGAAGATTTATTACCGAAACTGAGTGCTACGCAAGTACACAAGCATTTTGCTTTCACAGTAATTGTAAGCGATGGCGTAACAAGGTTCTTGTAGCTAAGAGCTGTTCGTGAAGAAACAATCCAAGCATCACGCTATAAAAATAATATAAGAGTTACGACGTCAAGGCGAAGAACTATTTTATACATTCCTGTGACTCAATGCTGAAAGAGAATTATGCATTTGAGAAAGTATTTAAAAATTATTCGTATTTTCCAAATGAATTTTCAGAATGGTGCTGTCGACATAAAGAAAATACCTCTGATGTTTAAAAAAAGTGCGTCGGATTTCAAAGTTAAATTAATAGTGATAAGCTTCGCATGAATATGAAAGTATTATTTTGGGTGAGCAAGGACGGATAATCTCGAAATTTATGTTGGTTTAATTTTTTTTTTATTGCAAAAAGATGGTTCAAATGGCTCTGAGCATTATGGGACTTAACAGCTATGGTCATCAGTCCCCTAGAACTTAGAACTACTTAAACCTAAGGACAGCACACAACACCCAGCCATCATGAGGCAGAGAAAATCCCTGACCCCGCCGGGAATCGAACCCGGGAACCCGGGCGTGGGAAGCGAGAACGCTACCGCACGACCACGAGATGCGGGCTTTTTGTTGCAGTTAAATCAAAATCACAAAATATCTCACTACATTAAATGACTAATAACTTAACATATTGAGCAACAACAATTTGTGTGTATGATGTTAATTGTCAGATAATCGTCATACAATATATTTCTTCAGGTTAATCGTAAAAATGTTACTGAAGAACAGATATCCGACCACAGAGTTTCTCGGATGAGCAGCACCTGATGGCTGTCGAAGAGTCAGTAGTACCTCGCATAGTCTCAGGCTGCAAAGTAGGTACATTGAAATAGTGGAGCCGACGAAGGCAAATTCGATTCGCCCTTCGTTACTGAGTAGGACGCACGTAATAAAATAATTATGTAATAAGATTGTATTTTGCTCTTTCAAAACAAATTTTTAATTTAAACTGTGTTCCTTTAAAACTAGTGATGATGATGATGGTGATGATAATGATCATGATGAGAAAGAGGAGGAGGAAACAGCTATGTTAGCCAACACAGTTTAATATTATGTTGTTCATCCACCAATGCCTGGAATCTAACGCTGGAAGAGATATCTTTTTAAAAACAGCGATTTTTTGCAAGTATTGCCAACATACGGAACTTGAGAGGATGTTGTTAGCTTCGTCGGCATCCACTGTTATTTTCTATTCCGATATTACCGTAGCTGGAAAGGATTACTTTGAGCACCATAGTACTAACAACCTCAGCATTTCTTGCTATCTTGTGAGTACTGTTAGTGCGGAATGATCACAGGTTATATAAGAAATCACGGTAACCGATTTACATTGCCAACAGTGCTTCTTGTACCCGTAACAGATCCAGAGTCAAAGGTAGGACCTTTGTAATACAGTTTGTGAAACAGTGTAATCAAACACAAATACATAGGCTACGTTTGTTCTCAGAAATAGCGATAAGGAGTTTTATTACAGAGAGTTTGGTGGATTTCCCTGTGGTCATAATGGTACTGAGCGTTAACCGAACAGTCCGCACCGGGCTAGTAGACGTATGAAGCCAACCATTATGATTCAGCATTAGAGTCCCATGTCTCTCCTTCCACGCGAGTGCGCAGCTGTAATCGACCCCACATACGCCCTTCGGATGAATCAAGTTGGAAAATCAAACAGTAGTTTACTGTTTTAGTACAGTTTAAAAATGACTTCATCATTATAAATGAAATTACGATCTAGTGGAGTGAAAACAATCATGTAAAAATCCTTTCCCTTCTAATACACAATACTATAAGGTATATAATTCCAATGCATTTGACATGTTAAAAGAATAATCGTAAAATTCTTCTGAATTACATACATCCACATTTAATATAGGACAGGAACAGCCTGTTGCTTAGAATACTTCGCAGCGGGCCTCTATCACCTGATTATAAAGCGTAAATAAATAAAACTGTGGTTCCTGACCACTTCGAAATGAACTTTCGTGAGAATCTACAGGACAGTCTCCGATTGTAACAAACACAAAATTCTGTTTTAACTCTCGTCGCAACTTTGATCCTATTATCTAGTTTTCTCTTGAAGTAGCGTCATCTTTCCAAGATGAACCCTTATTGCCTAACTTTTTGTACATAATGCAAGATCTTTAACTTCTTCGAAGTACTATATGCTCTGACACATGAAACTGAATATTATGACATGTACTCTTGTACAAAATAATGTGTAATCCCATGTCACGACGAAGCGTGACAGCGCACTGGATCTGAATTTCTTTATAGTGTCTTCATCTGGTCATAGAATTTTTCTCCACAGGAAGAACTGATTTAAACGGAAAGTCACTTAAGTAGTTTCCTACCTATTTCTCTGTGACTAATTACATATGTCAAGACTAATGTCCCTATTTATTGGTAACTGTGACGTGTCACATGCGATACTGTGTACACGGAAATTTGAATACAAAGATAAAGTTTTTTGGTCTTGTAATATTAAATTTGGGTGTTTTGACAGTAGGCCCTATTACCCTACAGCCACGCGTCTAAGAAACAGGAAACTTAATGGTCTGAGTAGATTTCGTTAAGCCAGAGTATAATGTGAAAAACTGCAGTACTTACCAAACAGAAAAAATATTCATTCAGCTGCGGAATGAAAACGCTAACGTCCTTATTTGTATCGGGCAGCCATTATCTGCAAGCAAGGAAAAAAAATTAAGTGTAAATAGGATTTCACTAAGGAAGTTAAACATTCCGCCAAACTACTGACAAGTAAATTCATTCATGAGAAAAGTAAAAACCTTCACCAAAAAACTGCAGTTAAAATATATCCGCCTTTCTCCCTAAAAAAAAAGCATGTATGCTTTCACACTAGGAATATACTCTTTCAGTAAAGCTTTCTTCCCGTGATAAGATATCATTAAAGTGATATTTACATTACGTCAAAATAAAAAGAATCTGTTGCATTTAAATGAGTTAAAAGTAAGAACAACGTTTTGTGTGTACCTCGTCTCACTGTAAAAAGCTTTGTGTGTCAGTAAACGCACAATCGACTCGAATTCTGCAGACTAGTATAAATTTCAATAATCCGCTGAATTTCCAATATTTTGGTACTCAGTGCTATTGACTGCAGCCACAGCAACATGATTATTTCAAGCTGCTTATCCAGTAAGTTGGCTATTTGCGTTTTGCCTTTCAGAAACATGAACGGCGTAAAGTATTATTGGGCTGGTGGTTTGGTTACGTTCTGGTCGAAGACAACAACGTGACCGTCCTGTTCGCCACACGTCTCCACGTGTAGCTTCTTTTGGTGGTATTTAATCGAGAACAGTCCCAGTCAAGGTTATAACGATTGAGAAGGCTCATTATTCCACTCATAGAGAGTTTCTGACCAAAACCGACTGAAAAGTCTGCAATGCATCTCGCGTATAACACGGGAGGCTCAAATCAACGGAATAAAATGCCTCTGTAAAAGATTCAATTTCTTACTAATAGATTGGGAGAAGATTATATTTTACATACTATTTTTCTTACCACCCGACAAGGTGCACGCAAACTTATTTTCTTAGACGTACATTATTATTCTCGTAAATTGGTGAAACAGAAATAATCTTTTAAATACTATAGATGTTTGAATTCATAACTACCATGAATACTGCCTCCGATGCTTAAATTTTGTTTATATCTGCGTTCTGTCTTGTTAACAATTTTAAAAATTACACGACATAAAATATTATCATTTATCGTTATTTTGAAGGACTACAGGAAGAATGATCTCAACGAAGATAGAAATAACGTATCTGGGAACGTGAAGAAGTGCTAGACAGGTAGAAGAGCAAAGTATATTTCGTATAATAGTCCTTGCATAACCACTATAGGCCTACTATTGGACTGTCTTAATATTGAACTAAATTGTATTACTGAAGAACAACATCTTGTATAAATCTTCGTACAGCTGACTAGAGTAGTCGTAAGAAGGCCGTAAAATAAAAGATAAAAGTAAATAAATTATATGCACCGTCGTGTGAGGCATCTTGTATGCTAATTTCCAAGTGGAACCTTCTCGATGTTGAAGTCTGGCTGCGCCAATCAGAGCAGGACGGGTGTTGTATATAAGTCAGACTGCTATGTATGAAAGATTACTGATGGAAATAAACTTTTATTCACGTAGTTAAGCAGATCGTATCCTGAAGTTATGAGAAATTATCGCTAAACAAACCTAATGAGAGGAATAACATCCTGCAGTTTTAAACTACGGAGATAGCCATACAGACCAGTAGCTTCTACGAAATGAACCACATTTTTCTACATCTCATATGCCATTTGTATAAACTAATGTTTAATATGTAATCATAAATGTTTACATCATTAATGTAATCAAGTGAATCGGAAGCCTGAAGTTAGGGGAAATTATTACTGAACACATATAATGAGAAGAATGATATCCTTCAGTTTTAGACTACAAAATACCAAATGGCCATATAGACCAGAGCCGTCTACGAAATACACCACGTTTTTCTACATCTGATCTGGCTGGCATTTGTATAAAGTGGTGTTCAACAGATAATCATAAATGTTTAAGTCATGCTGTTGTTGTGGTCTTCAGTCAGAAGACAGATTTGATTCATCTCTCCACACTAGTCTAGCCCGTGCAAGCCTCTCCGTGACTGCATAACCACTGCAGCCTTCATCCATTTCAATACCCATATTGTAGTCAAGCCCTGACCCCACTCTATAATAATCTTATCGCACGCCCCCCCCTTTCACCCACCCACGCCACTCGTCGTTCTGTTAACAAACTTACTATTCCAGGCTCAGAAGGTATAATGTCTACCGATACCTTCTTTCAGTTGTGTCACAAATTTCTTTTCTCCACAGTTCGACTCAGTACCCATCAAAATATAATCTGCACTTCTGTCTATTCTGTTCTTGAATGAAGGTTGATCGTCCACGTTCCACTTCCATTAAGGCTACAGTGCATTATATCCGTATTCTGAATTATTTGCGCATTCGACTGCCATGTGATGAATCCGTCTTGGATTTTATTTTTTTGACTGGAAAAGTAAAACATTTCCACTCAACCTTGCGAAGGCTGCCCAAAGGAGAAACAGACTGTTCCTTTGGATCTTATCGCAGAGCGTATAGATTCATGAGAAGCAGAAACCCTCGGAAACTTGTACAAATTATTATCTTTAATTCGCCACTTCAAGCGGTTGCAGCTCCAAACGCTCCCCTTCATAGCGATACGAAATGGATGCTCGCGTACATTCTGAATTGGGGGAGACGAAATGATGACTTCTATTTGCTAGAAGGGTTCTGGAAAAATCCAACGAACCCGGGACGGAAAACGCATACAAGACGCTAGCATGATTAATCCTAGAGTATTGTTCCAGTGTTTGCATTGCTTGTAAAATGGATACGACATACATCGAACGAATTGAGAGACGCTTAGATAGTGTAGTAGCAGCCCATCCGACATTGTAAGAGGAATACTGGTGGATCTTACATTAGAATCCTTTAAAGAAAGAAGTAGTTCTAGCGAAAGCCTTTTGAGTACCTGTCTTACATCGACACCAATGTTCCGCAAGTCGCTTCACGGCATATGACGCAGAACACTGTACGACTATAACGCTTCCCCCATCGTACATCATACGAAGGGATCTTGTGAATAAGCGAGACTAGTGCACGCACGGAGCCACATGGTCTTTTTTCCGATGAGCAACGTACGATTGGAATAGGAAAGGAAATCGATAATAATCGTAAGATGTATCTTCTGGCATGCACTGCATAGCGCCTTGCTGAGTATGTACGTGCCTGTATTTATCGGCCATATAGGCATGTTATTTGTCCGTGAATATTTTAGATTAACGAGTGTAAATATGTACCACAAGAGTCTCAATGTTTAAGGCTACTACTGTTATAACATTAGTTTATTAGTTACACATTTCGAGCCACTAGAGCTCATCATCAGCCATCAAGGCATACAAATCACTTAAACATTATTTGTGTTACCAATACCACTTACTAAATTATCTCTGATTTCTTGAGTAGCCATATTCAGCATTATTTTCACAGCATACGCATCCTAAATTCACATAGAAATAATGTTACAGTCAAAAGAAGTGTAGTCACGTTTGTGTTTATAATGTCACTACGCTGCTGGCCTACTGCATGTACGTACATTGGTTCTTGCGGTGGTCGAGGACCTGATGATCTGTCTTCGTTTCTTTCACTTATTTTTCGCTATTCTGAGTCACTTTTCGCTTTCCACGGTGTTTTTGAAATGATGCTAACACACCACGTTTAATTAATAACTAATACGTCACCGCATATGTGTTCCTTACGGACGATTAGTAAGTTCTCTCTACGCAGATTACGACAATAAGAAGAGAACACACCTTTTGTCAAGAAATACGCTATACAGTTTTTTCCATTTCTGTGTAGGGACGCATAGCTCTAATAGACCCATAAAACTCAAGGAATTAGCGTAAATCTACTTAACACTAGCGATCCTGAAGAAGATTCCAGCATGAGTATCGATAAGTCGACTGAAGTACATGATTATTCCGCAATTCACAATTCGGCAGACGGTTGACAGAACGACTTTCAGACTAGACCTTTGCTCTCTGGTGTTTCACTTGGGAAAAATGAACACCTACAACATTACGAGCAAGCTCGTATTTCTCTTATTTTATTGCGACGACCATTTCTCCCTGTGTAGGTTCGAGGCAACAAAATATTTTTGTAGTCGGTGGAGATAGTTGAAGACTGAAATTTTGCGAAAAGATTTTGCCACAACGATAATCGTTTCCTATTTTATGGTTGAACTTCAACTCGTTTATCATATCCGTGACACTCATCCCCTATTCCTCAATTTTTTCTTCAGTCTTCTGCGTTGTTTTATCAGACTGCCACTAATTTCTCTCTTGTGACAACTGCTTCAGCTGCGAGTGGCACATCTTAAGTTATTTGTTGAATGAATTCCAATCTCTGTCTTCCCCTACAATCCTTCCTCCGTGCCGCTTGCTCTAGTATCACGTAAGTTGTTCCTTGTTGTCTAAACATATATCCAGTCATCCTGTCACTTCCCTTTGTCAATTGGTTTTATATATTCTCCTCTTCACCGATTCTGCGGAGAATCTCCTCACCCTTTACCTTATCAGTTCCACCTAATTTTCAGCATTCTTCCGTAGCATATCAGACGCTTCAATTGTCTTCCGTTTCGTTTTTCTCACACTCCATATTTCACTTTCAACAATGCTGTGCTCAAAATGTACATCCTGAGAAACTGCTTCCTCAAATTATGGCCTGTGTTTGCCGCTAGTGGACTTTTCTTGGCCAGTAACGCCTTTTTCATCAGTGATAGTCTGCTTTTTATGTTCTCCTTGCTTCTGTCGTAATGGGTTATTTTGCTTCGTTGGCTGCAGAATCCCTTACCTTCGGCTGCCATGTCGTCCCCAATTTTGATGTTAAGTTTAAAACCACTCTCATTTCTGCTACTGCTCACTGGTTTCCTCTTTCTTCAATTTACTCTCAAGCCACATTCTCTACTCATTACACTATACATAGTATTGAGCAGATCGTGTATTTTTTTTTGTTCACTTTCACTCAGGATAGCAGGCCATCAGCGAATCTTATAATTCATATTCCTTCAAGCTGAATTTTAATCCCACTCCTGAACTTTTCTTTTATTTTCTTCATTGCTTCTCCGATTCACAGACTAAGCAATAGGGGTGAAACATTGGATCCATGTGTTGCACCTTTTCTAATTCGGTCACTTCGATATTACTCTGTTCCCGCATTCGGAGTATTGTATATTACCGCTCTTTCCGTACAGCTTACTCCTATTTTTCAGAGAATTTCGAGTAAGTTGCACCATTTTACATTCTCAGTGCTTTTTCTATGTCGGATAATCTAATGAACGAGTCTTCATTTTTCTTAATAATTGTTTCGTTTATTAAGCACGACGTCAGAACTACAACTCTTGTGCCTTTACATTTCATGGTAATGATTAGATGATGAAGGACAGCATTACCTGCGAAAAATCTAAGTCGGATTCTTAGGTTATCACCTAAATCGTATAGTGGATTATGAACAGGAGCGGTGCTATAACTCGATTTTGAAGAAGAAATCTGAATGAACGTAAGAGATTTTACCTTCAACAAAGTAAATCATGTTTAAATGCTATTACAGTTGCAATCTAACAAAACTACGGTTCGGTAGTTTTGGCGCACATAAATTGTCTAATAAATGGTAGGATTACCATTAGTAATGGTATGGAAAGAAACGTAAATATGTGTGTAACAGAGAAACTGGAAGACGGCGACCTCTCTTTGGATTTCCTTTTTTGTTTCTTTGGTTGTTTGTTTTACACACAATTAGTGCCGCACATCATTCAGCGTTAGTCCATTGAGTATTTTATATCTTTACAGAATATAAATCGAATTTCGCAAATATTAAAAATTAATTGATCGGGAAATATCTGCGCTTCTATCCAACCAAAGTAATTCTTTTTCATAAAGTACATTTTACGTGCAAAACCGTTATATAATTTTTGTTTCTTCGTACTCAGTAGAACGTTCTTCATCGTGATCAAAGGCAAGAGGGTCTTGTTATTATTCATAAATGTGAAAGTTGTTTATCAGTAAGAGAAACATGTTTTACACAAGTTCGACAAAGTATCGAAGGAATGTTTGATGCATTTTTTATTCGCAGAATTTTTTAAAAATTTTTCTGTTGCTAAATGAAAAATGCGTATTGCGTTCTTTATTTTTTACTGTAACTTCTCCCTGTTTCACGTTAAAAAGAAACAATTTTCGAAAAACAAGTTAATTTAAATTTGACAATATCAATTCAGCTACAAATAGTCTTCTCTTCCAAGTAACAGACAGGAGGGTAACAACGTAGGGAAAAAAATGTTCCCTAGGTTACCAGGTCCTTTACATACCCTCACTCAGTTTCTAGACGGTTCACTGCTTCCAGTTGTTAAGGGAGTCTAGGAAGATCGCTTGTGGAAAGAAAGCGGTCGTTATGAGATAATGTCCGAGAGATAGCCAACACACTTAACGTACAGCTAACGTGCGTACGACGTTAACTGACCAATGGTTCCAAGAAAACTACCATAGGGTATGGTTTCTTATTATAGTCCATGATAGGCTACGGTAGTTTTACAGCTCTAGGTACCTAGAAAAGTTCTGTCATACAATTAATGTTTCATTTGTTATAGTATAAACACATACTCTTTAATAAATAAAGTAACTCCACCTAGATCTGAATTTCTTTTACTGACGGCTACCGGCCTGCATTTCCCCTGCAGCCCGCCAGAGTGGCCGAGCGGTTCTAGGCGCTACAGCCTGGAATCGCGCGACCGCTACGGTCGCAGGTTCCAATCCTGCCTCGGGCATGGATGTGTGTGATGTTCTTAGGTTGGTTAGGTTTAAGTAGTTCTAAGTTCTAGGGGACTGATGACCACAGCTGTTAAGTCCCATAGTGCTCAGAGACATTTGAACCATTTTTCCCCTGCAGATCACATTTAGGTCTGGCTCCAGAAGAGGCTGTTGTCGACAGAGGTATAAATGACATAAGAGTAGCTTTAATTTTACGTCATTCATTCCTTTAATGGTAAACAGCTCCTTGCGAAACCAGACCTGAAGATGAGATGCGGGCAGATCCAAACCGGTATTCGTTAATAAGAGACATTGTGATCCAGACGGTATTACTTCATTAATTACAATAATGGTGATCACTGTCCCTATGACATGGCGTCAGTTATATCTTTCAGATGTACACGTAGTCTACTGCCGAGAGAAGCTAAGGATTTAACTCCAATTTCTTGAATGTGACATCTCAGTAAACAGCACGGCCTCCTGTTGTTTGGTCATCAGTCTTCTGACTGGTTTGATGCGGCCCGCCACGAATTCCTATCCTGTGCTAACCTTTTCATCTCAGAGCAGCACTTGCAACTTACGCCCTCAATTATTTCATGGATGTTTTCAAATCTCTGTCTTCCTCTACAGTTTTTGCCCTCTACAGCTCCCTCTAGTACCGTGGAAGTCATTCCCTCATGTCTTAACAAATGTCCTATCATCTTGTCCCTTCTCGTTATCAGTGTTTTTCACATATTCCTTTCCTCTCTGATTCTGCACAGAACCTGCTCATTCCTTACCTTATCAGTCCACCTAATTTTCAACATTCGTCTGTAGCACAACATCCCAAATGCTGCGATTCTCTTCTGTTCTGGTTTTCCCACAGTCCACGTTCCACTACCATAAAATGCTGTACTCCAGACGAACATTCCCAGAAATTTCTTCCTCAAATTAAGGCTGATGCTTGATATGAGTAGACTTACCCTGGCCAGGAATGCCCTTTTTGCGATTGCTAGTCTGCTTTTGGTGTCCTCCTTGCTCCGTCAGTTATCGGTTATTTTATTGCCTAGATAGCAGTATTCCTTAACTTCATCTACTTCGTGACCATCAACCCTGATGCTAAGTTTCTCGCTGTTCTCATTTCTACTACTTCTCATTTTTTTGTATTGTATTGTATGTTAACCGGGGACCTAGAAAAGATGGAGAGGCTCCGTCCCCGCCGCAGCCGCAGTGGTCCACAACCCCACGACGACTACCGCAGTCCACTTCATCCCTCCGCTACCCCACACCGAACCCAGGGCTATTGTGCGGTTCGGCCCCCGGTGGACCCCCCAGGGAACGTTTCACATCAGAAGAGTGTAACCTCTATGTTTGCGTGGTAGAGTAATGGTGGTGTACGCGGACGTGGAGAAGTTGTTTACGGAGCAATCGCCGACATAGTGTAACTGAGGCGGAATAAGGGGAACCAGCCCGCATTCGCCGAGGCAGATCGAAAACCGTCTAAAAACCATCCACAGACTGGCCCGTTCACCAGACCTCGACGCAAATCCGCCGGGCGGATTCTTCTTCACTCTCACTCAGGGTAGCAATGTCATCAGGGAATCGTATGACTGATGTCCTTTCACCATGAATCTTAATTTCACCCTTGAACTTTTCTTTTATTTCCATCATTGCTTCCTCGATGTGCATGTTGAACAGTAGGGGCGAAGGGCTACATCCTTGTCTTACACCCTTTCTAATACGAGAACTTCCTTCTTGGTCGTCCACTCTTATTATTCCCCCTTGGCTTTTGTACACATTGCATATGACCCAACTCTCCCTATAGCTTACCCCAACTTTTCTCCGAATTTCGAACATCTTGCCTCCTAAGAGAATTTATTACGCGGCCCGAGCCGTCGATATTAAATTCTCCGTGGGCAGGGAGGTGCGGGCTTGCCTGAGGAGCCCAGGGGGCGCGCATCGCTGGTTTGCTGCCGGCTCCGGCCGCATGGTAAACAGAGCGGTGGTGGCCCGGGATCTAGCCATCACGCGGGATTGAGGCGGCCCTGGAATAAATTTAGAGCAACGCCACGGCCCGGCCCATGCGGGGGCAGGTCCCGGGCGGCCAAGGCAGCCGTGCGGTGATTAACGCGGCCGCTGCCGGCCACCTGCCGCGAAAAAGGCACAAAAAAGGAGCGCGCACAATATCTTGCAAGGCCGGCCCGAGCGAGCGCGCGCAGCAACCCGACACAGCTTTTACATAAATTTGCCGCACACCGGCCGTGGCCCGGGGACATTAGCGCAGCGGCCACGTAATCGAGGCCCGCGCTGCCGGCGGCGGGCGTTCAATTTGGCTAATGAGCTCAATTATCTCGGCGCTAGCCGCTTCGGGGTTATTCTATTATCTTTGCTAATTCTCCGGAGTAGCGGCGTCGCCGCGTTATGAGAAGACACGGCGCGCACTAACAGAGCAAAACTCCCCAGGATCCGGAATTTTTTTTTTTTTTTTTTGGGACAAATATCTTCTTTAGTTCTCCAGGTGCAAGGCTGGGTTACGCTGGACGACCACCAGATCCTACTCGCATAAACGCGCACCTCACTCTACGAAGATGAGGCCAGAGAGCACGGTTTCACGAGCACTGGTTCTTTAAGATTTAAGGTTTACCAATTTTCAAAGATTTGTCTATTATGTTGGGCCACCAAGCATTCTCGAACTTCAGCCATCTGAACACAACCGAAATTCGTCTGATATACAAATTGTGAAGAGTGCTTACTGTAGTTCGTAGGCCGGCCTGTGTGGCCGAGCGGTTCTAGGCGCCACAGTCTGGGACCGCGCGACCCCTACAGTCGCAGTTTCGGATCCTGCCTCGGGCATGGACGTGTGTGATGTCCTTAGGTTAGTTAGGTTTAAGTAGTTCTAGGGGACTGATGACCTCAGAAGTTAAGTCCCATAGTGCTCAGAGCCATTTTTTTTTTTTTTTAGTTCGTAGCCTGAGGTGGCTTTTTACACTGATTTAGTCAACGTAATAGAATGAAACAGCCGCAGTGGTCGTTCTGTGTTTTTTAAGATATTGCAATCAGTTTTGGTCACTCAAAACACCACCTTCAGGCCTTAACTGACACTGAGGGATTGAATTCCAATGGTATACACGATCACATCGGTGGGCTACGTTTAAAACATTTCTCCAATCAGTTGGTAGTTGATGGTTTCAGATACAACATCGCTTTTACAATATTTCACGGTAACAGGTTCATATTCTTGGCCACTGATGGGAACGTGTATACGACTGGAGTTGAAAACCTCAGCGTCAGTTGATGCCCGAAGATGGTATACTGAGTCACCAAAACTGGTTGCAGTATAATAAAATAACAACAAAACGACCGCTGCAGGTGTTTCATACTATTACGTAAGTGAACGGCCGAAGTCCCACACACCATCAGTCGCTAGGATGGACATGGAAGAACTTTATGGACAAAATGTAAACTCACATTATTATGCCCGACTACAGGTATCTGTAGTTAGTTAGCAGCAGATCAAATAGCTGGAGATCTATCAGTCCCCACCTGACTAGCAGGTGAGTTAGGGAAGGATAGGTCTCTACAGGAATCTTGAGATACACTGCCTCTCGTCTTCTCATTTTTGTCGAAGACTGTACTGTGCAGAATACTTTCAGGTAATACCACGGAACATGAGATCCGAAAAATGTTCTATGCGCTAACGATCCGAAAAACACATTACAGCATTCATCATATTCTTACAGTCATTTGCAGCTTCATGTAGCTAAGGGGCAGTACGAATTACCTACTTCCAAGAGGCATTATTAAACTATACAGTACTGTTATTTGTAGATTACCCGTTACATCTTGCTCGAACAGTTCCATATTTAAGCTTGAATCACAAGCGCATTGCTTTTTTCTATATCTTTTTGTTACTTTCAAACTAGTTTTCGGCTTACTGTGCCATCTTCAGGAAACAACTGACTAGCGTCTCAAAGGGACATTAGTTCTTAGGCAACCAAGCATTATAAGCAAAGAAACAACCCACTTGCATAAGGTATAGCTCATCTAACGTGTTTCGTAACACTGAAATTGTACTTTGGACAATGGATTATACAGGCCTATTTTGTTTCAAGTTGTCCATTGTGCCAAGTACAACTTATATGTTAAGAAACAAGTTTGACGCACAACACTCTATGCAAGTGGATTACATGTTTCGTTACGTAAGAACAACTGTCCGTTTTAAACGCTAGTCAGTTGTTTCCTGAAAATCGCCCAATAAATTGAAAACTAGGTTGAAATTAACAAAAATCAGAAGAGCAAAAACAATGTATTTGTTACTCAACCTTAAATACGATAATACTCCCATAGACTGATAACAACATGAGTGGGGAGAACTGAGGGGAAGGTACGACCCCAATAAGCGTCCCATGAATGACATGGTTAACAGAGCGAAAATTTTACGCAAACAAAAATAGTGACAAACGAACGAGCTCACCACGGACGTAAGAGGCTCCAGTGGAGGAATTATTTGATATTCAGGCCTTCACAAAATTAAAACTTTCCTGATTATAAGATCATAGTTGGAAAAGAAATGCGGGAAAGTATAAGCAGTTATAGAATGCGCAGTTTATAGAAAAAAGCTGTCAAGACACATTCTTTGGTTTCGCCAACCCAGAAATTAGTCAGTCCGCACAACCTCTATCAGCAATTTTAGAAAGTCTGTTTCTTTCTGTTTAGTTTGCTGTTAAGTCGATAGGACACAAAGGGTGAGTGGACCAGAAGGGTAGGTAGTTTAATAGTATAATCGGACAACTCAATCAACGTTGGATAAGCATTTGTCCAAGAATTCTTCAAGGTTGAACAGGAAACCGCGGAATTTGAGTGCACAAAGCAGTAATAGTTAATTAATCTCTTACCTGATAGTTGACTGATTCTCCACTGTATTCGCATTAAAAAATTGTGCTCAAACACTACATTCGTAATCCAACGCCTCTTTTCATGTTTCTGTACTTATATTACTTGTTAGCTCGAACTGTCAGTGAATTACACGGACCAATAGAGCCTATCGATATCAGTTATCTTACACCTGTTACACTGTTCTTTGTCATGTGATTTTACGCTGCTATGCGATGAGTTTCGGTAACTGTATTGTGCATTCACTTATCCTAAGATAACAAAATTATCTATTTGATAATATTCAGATTATACAACACTTTATTTAAAAAACAAAATTTCTGTTAATTAGTTGTACGATTCAGTTCAATAGACGAAATGAAATCGTTAAACATAAGAAAAGACTACTGTTATTTGTAGGTACTCACGGATACCATAACTGTGCAGTTTCTTTGTTCTCTACTTCACAATCAAAAAGCGTATCAGTTGTTACACGGTAACGATTATCAACTGTTATTATGGTACTGCATCTTTTAAACGCCTGAACACTTGAGGAATGTTAAAGTATTTTTTTTCATTTTTATTTAGTTTTCAATTACGTCATTATATGGATTTAGTACTCCTTGAGAAAGAATACTAATGATGCGGATCAGTCAGTACGCTCGCTACTACACAACAGTTTCTTCACCTTCTTGACACTACAACAATTACCAAATACCTTCAGTAATGAGAAATACGTGTTAAGCTTCTAATTTACTAACAGTAAAAACAGCTGTAATGGGAATAGAGTAGCTATTCAGTTACTGGAGAGATAAAGTAAGAAAGAAGGAAATATTAAAAAGCAGAATTTGAAATAAACTTGTTTCAACAAAACTATAGAGATAGTGAATATAAATATCAGACTTTTCTGGGTGCACTGCAGAAGAAAGAGACACACCGGTAAGTAGCTCCCACGTGAAAACATTCTGAGGGACCATCACTTACCTCACTTTATAACTCTTTAAGCAGCAAGAAGGAAAGTGTTTACACGAGAATAACAAGAAAAGAATGGATAACGAACTGAGGATAGATTTAACAAGAGTCACTCTGATGTGATGAAGTGCCCTTAAATGCAAACGTGAGACATGGAAAAAATTAGTGATGATGATTGCAGCTAGTCATAAAAGGGAAGTAAGTACTTCACATACATGTAGTTAGTAAGATAACGTCTCCTGGATTCCCAGACACAAGAAGTTTATCAACCTGACAAGGTTGAGAAGCTACTGCTTGTCACGTAATTGCGCAGATGGATCACCGTATCCTATATTTTCTGTTATTAGCTTCCAGGCTGTTAGACAGGAGGAAATTAGTTGTTGGGTACCAATGGGCCTATATCATAATTCTAAGGTGTAGGGTTCGTCTAACAATGCGTGTAATCACAAGAATATAATTATATAATTGGTAAAAATTTGTGTCAGAAACATTGCTAAATATAATTATATAATTGGTAAAAATTTGTGTCAGAAGCATTGCTAAATTTCACAGAAAGAATTAAATTCAGGAATCTTAAGAAATTAGCTGACATGTACACAAGATGCAAATGGTGTATATTACGTTAGGTTCATGTGATTAAACAACTCTAAACGTTAGTGTTAACATGTGCCAGAGAGAAAAAAAGAGAAAAACAGAAGAAGAACACTTCTTTTCCCTCAGACATTAATAAATTGTAGGCAATTTGCATCCATATTGGTCATAAAAGAACTTTTCTTGAAGGAGAAGAATGGTTGTCTTAAATCTATGCTTATAACTTTCTAGGAAAGATGTAAATTTTAAAAGACATTACAAAACTACTAACTACCATCTACGTTCATTTTCAAGTACATTCTCAATTCTTTGAGAATATTAATTTAATTAATAGTAATTAATAAGGGTTTTTGCACTGGACGAGATTACGTTTACAGCACTAGGAAACAACACAAATAAAATTTCATGTTGTGTGCTCGATTTTCATTGCGTGGTAAAACGTCTTACTATACTCATAATGTGAGGACATTTACATATTATAGATTGATGAGTCTTCCACTATTATCCAAGGACATATCATAAATCTAAATTCTTATCCTGCGGAAAAAGACGTAGCTGTTATCCACGTACCGCACAAAAATTATTGTCTGAAGCCTAATTATAATACCTAAGACAAAGTATTGTATGTTTGCGGTATTTGGATAGTTCGCGCTTAAATGAAGCTTCATTCCGTTCTATAAACCTATGATAATTATGGCCAAACTTCATCATTCAAATATCCGCTTTAAATTTAAATGTAATTCAAAAGAGATAGGACTACAGTAATAAAGCATTTCTTGTGTAACATAAATTCAAAAAAATCATGTATTTAGCCAATTAGTAAATTCTACAAATATTTGCAGTTTATTAAGTTACCTACATAAGATTGCATTGAATTCTAAACCTGAAGTAAACAAATATGAAATAATTTTGCTAAGCATTATTACGGTCAAGAAGAAAGCGGAGCATTACGTTGGGGTATAATGATTGTTCCTCGCGTCAGATTAGAGCAGAAAGTTTTGTCGGTGTTTTGTCCTTTAGATGAAGTATTTTTTGTTATTGACGTGTGTTATTTTGAGAGCGATTTATGAAAGAATGGAATGAACCTGTGTAATAGGTCGGCGGACTGAACCTTTCAATTTTCTGACCATAAATACGTTTCATTTTAATCATTAGAGGGTACTTTTGTATTTACAGTTACTCATAAGCAGGAAAGGATTCAACGGAAAGGTGATCTGTCGCTCGAAGCGCCTAGTACGAGAAATTATAAGTTCCTGGTAGCTTTACGAGAAATCTGTTTGCAACTACATTAGTTTCTCCTGAAAGTACAGGGTGTTAAAAAGAATGTTTTGAGAGTGGTAGCACCCACGAAAACAAAAACAGAAGCCTCATAAACATTGACTCTAAAATGCATGCTTCAATAGCTACGAGCACTTCTTCATCTTGCATACTGTGAAACACATCCCTTCTACAACATGTTCTCTCCGTATACTGGGAAGAGGTAATATGGACCAGAAACAATAAAAATATGTGCAGCTAACATAGGCTCTAAAATGCATACCTTAGGAGCCCTGAGAAGTCTTTCATCTTCGCTATTGTGAAACACATCTCTTCTACAGAACAAGTGCTCATAGCTCTTAAGTTACGCATTTTAGGCTCTTGTTTGCTATACATTTTTTTCTTGGGTTGGTCCATACTACCTCCTCCCAAAATATGAAAAGCAAAGAGTTTGCACTAGAAAAGTAAAAGATGTGTTTCACAGTATCGAAGATGAACAAGGTCTCACAGCTCTTCACGTAGGCATTAGAGCCCATGTCTACTAGATTATTTCTCTTGTTTCTGTGAAAAATACCACCACTCAAAATATTCGACACTTTTTTTGAACACCCCCTATATATTCGGCACTACCATGATTTTGTAATGAAATGACGTAAGCACAGGAATGACACAGAATGAAGAAACTGCCACAAATATTTGAAAATGTCGTGTGTAGTTTTCTGATCACTTAAAAAAAGTAGCGCTGTGTTGAAAGTCGTAAAGATGTTGTTGTTAAAGCAAAAATGTTCAGTTATTTGAGTCGCTGGCACTAGACACGATTGCAACGACGAAAAAGCCGGCTAGAGGTCTCAATGCACGACGGATACAGTGCACCATGTAAGGCGCCCTTCCCCAATTGGCTCGCTCTTCGGAATAATTTAGAAAAATGGAGGTCAAACCCGAGAGGGGACCATCACATAAGGCCGAAACATTGGAGACTCCTTTTAGTCGCCTCTTACGACAGGCAGGAATACCGCGGGCCTATTCTAACCCCCGAACCCGCAGGGGGAGCTGGCACTAGAAACAAGGAGCCAGGAAATAGGAGTAAAAATAGGTATCAGATTAAAGCATCACGAATTATTATTCAGAAATACGAGGTATAGAAACCAACCTGTAAGGCGACGCAAATTACCCGTCGACACTTCTCTAATTACGATCAAAGTTTTGTTCATGTTTAGAAATAAAATGTTTGCTGAGCCATTATTAATTGCTGTTGAATTCGCCACTCTGTCTTGGAGCCCACAGCATCAATGTTTGTGTCTATGTTCCTCACAGTCGGTACTACCACTTATCTGTACAAGTATACGAAGTTGTTTCTTCCTCTAAACACACCCTCCTTGAGTATCTTACACTGATGCGTGAACAAACTGAATGGAAAAAAATCTCCGTATCCCTGAAGTGTGGCTATATACAGGGGTCTGTACAAAAATTAAAAACTGAAAGAACAGGGCTTCAGTCCATAAAGCATCAGTGAGATGCATGAAACAGAAAACCTGAGATTAATTTCCGATCACTGACAAGTCTCTAGCAAAGCAGCTTCATTCGTAATTTTAAGATTATTATTCCAATTTAATTTATTGAAGTAGGCTTTGTAATGTAAGTGTTTACTGGTACGGTTCAAAAATGTAGTAATGTATGCAAATATGTAAAAGGAAATGTCTTACGAGATAAATGTTTGAGTGACGTTTGTTGTTTAAAATATCAATAAAGTCAAGTTTATACTAAAAAAATCTGTCCTTTGACAAAGAGGATGATGCAAAACGAACACAAAAGCCTCATTATTGTGTTACCGATCTATAAAATACTTTTATTAGATATTGAGTTTTATCACGTTATATTTTTCTCTTCTAACAAAAAAAATGCGACGAAATTAAGTATTTTGGAACGCATTTTATACCTTTTCATTTTCCATCATGTAATAGTCTACGTAACTAAACTAATGAAAAAAATTATTTTACGCAGCTAAGAATACTGACAACAGTAATTACCGACACACGTAAGAACATCGTAAAAGTCTTGTACAGCGAACTGCTACGTTCCTGAGATAATTATTTGTCGTCAGAGCGTCGGCTAACTCGTGGCCACGTTGCGAGCAGCGTTTCCCAATAAGTTCGCCGTTGTGTATTGATGGGTGACGTAACTGGGCGATTAGCGATCTGCAACAGGTGACATGGCCGGTCGCCGGTCCCTTATGTCCAATAGCGACGCTCGTCGACACGAGACAGCCGGTGAACAATTCTCGCATGCGTAGTGGACACCAGTTTTGTCCTAGGATACTCCGACATCAGATAAATGCTTTGTAGCTTGAAGTTTACATCGATCACCGTGTTAGATTAACAATTATACGTTTCATTGAAACCGAACTTTTTTCCTTGTATTATTTTCTACGAACATAAAGATAATTACGTATGAAAATCTGCATAGGGACATCAATAACATAAAAATAATCTAAACATTAGAACTGTCTCTAATTCTGGGTGATAAACGAATGGTGCATATTAGTCCAGATTAGAAACGCATTTTCTTTTGAAGAACTAAGGGAGGTCAACTGCAATGTAAAGTACTCATTTTACGGAAATGCACCACTCTGCCAAATCTTAATTTCTAGTTAACTAATAATGCGTGATTACTTCCCGTGTATACCGCTCAAAACCTCGGCTATTCAGAAATCTTATATGAAATAGGTATTCGGAGAAAAAGACCAAGTTTCACAAACTCAACGTATTACTTGAATAAAATGCTTTGTTCTTCAATATAACCCAATTTCAACTTTTCATTTTCAAATGCATCTAGCAAACACAACAACCGATATAGATATACGAACACATGAACGAGGAGAAATACGTATAAAGTGACAGGTAACCGGTGACGTGTTACAGTCATGAGCATACTGCAGGATAAATCCAATGTCATCAATACCTGTTTTTTATATAATGAGAAAATGCTGTGTCATGTTTCAAATACATCATCTTCGCTGTACATAATGCATCGATACTGTCTGTTTATTTTTCACATCACCCTAGAGTAAATGAAAAATTTTTGTGTGTCTGTAAACGTTGAAGGACGACAAAACATTTGAAAAGCTTTCTACTTTTCAGCAAACGACACTGACCATTTGACAAGAATTCACTTGACAGTGTAAGGCGGAAGGAAGTTAGCAAAATGAGAATTGCTTGCAACCTAATCTGAATCTAGAGTGGTGTATTGAACGAAGACGAAGCTGAGCGTAATAAAAGAAGACTGTCACCTACCACGATAAATACAGAATGGAAAAATATGTTCGTTGCCTGAAATCTGATTCTCGTGTTATCCACAGTTGGAATCTTTACATTCCAGCTCTACGACAAACAATGGGTACGAAGCCCTAAGTACATACCAAATTATATGTTTTCACTATGACCGTACTGCTGTAGTTGCATGTGAAACAAATTTCTCAACAACACTTTTTATTTCTGCCAAATATTTTTCGATTTATTTGAAAGTTTGATTCTTACAGTGAATACTCGTGATCCTTTTAAATAAAGATGCTTTTTGTTCTATAGATGTTATTGCAGTTTCTAAAGACGTTACAAGAGAAAACTTATTCAGACGAAAATGTTGATACATATTGACCGTAATGTGAATGACAAGTAACCAAAAGACAGCTCACCGACTTGTTTTACGTCTTAGAAGAAGAACATCAGCATAACACGTAGGACGCTCGTGAAGCGTCGGTTTTATAAAGAAAGGAAGAATTGTGGAGTGGAAGTTTCTTATTGGTTTCTTTAAAATGTTGCTTTTGATAGATTTAGAGTGGTTATCGATGTAAATATGATACCATCAAATGGCCTCAACCACGTGTCTTACGGCCAATAGTATATTTTCTACACTCAGTGTGCTGTGAAAGAGTTGGAACAAATGTTACTATTATTAAACAGCATAAAATGCGTAACAACTATAGACGAAGCTAGATACAATAATTCACTCGAAGAGTGGAAACTTGGTGATACATGACTGGAAGCTCTTACGAAAGCTATAGCAAGTAACATCGTAACACTGGCAGAGAAATGTACACCGAGGGAAAAATTAAAGGCGTTAAAATGTTAAGTAGAGTAAAGAGCGAGAACAGTCTGCTCGTTTTATTTCACTGCTGACTGCAGGCAGGCATTGCGCTTGGCCGGTCAAGATGTAGTCTCGATAACGTGCACCGTTGACTGAGTATTGCTAAACTGAAGATGGGCGGTTTGGTATGCGTAACAACATTGAAAAGGCAGATATATACGAAATGTGTTTAAGAATTAGATTGTTTGTGCCGACATCATTTGTGGTTCAGGGATGGGAGTCTCGGAATAATCTCTACCCTAGCACCCACGAAAGTAACGCATTCAGCACGTCACCACTTGGCGTAAGATGTCACGAAACTTGCATATGGGTGTTTTGCTATTCTCTAACGTTAATGTTAATCTATACATGGTGTCCCAGGAGACATGAAGACTATTCATGTATATAGCAGGAACGACCATTACAAGCAAAAATTTCTAGTAAACTTGTGGTCAAAAGGCATACCTAACAGCTATGACCCTATTTTTGTCCAGGAAGCAGTGAAAGAAACGTGTTCTACTGCAGGCTCCCTGCTCTCAATATTTTGAGAGGTGGTAGTGTCGACCAAAACAAGGAAAAAGTGTGTGGTAAAAACATGGACTCTATAGTCCACATCTTACGAGGTAACTTTATGAGCACTTTTTCATCTTCGCTTACTTTGACA
Source organism: Schistocerca cancellata (assembly GCF_023864275.1). Taxonomy (NCBI): domain Eukaryota; kingdom Metazoa; phylum Arthropoda; class Insecta; order Orthoptera; family Acrididae; genus Schistocerca; species Schistocerca cancellata. Next base: position 406,461,940 of record NC_064626.1, on the reverse strand, counting down.
CAGATCTACTGAACAACCGCTTATAGCTCTTAAAGTACCTGTATGCGTTTGAGAGCCCATGTTTACTAGATAATTAAGCCCATGTTTACTAGACCTTTTTCTTGTTTCGTTCTGTACTAACGTTTCTCAAAATACGGAAAGAAAAGAGCTTGCATCGTAAGAGCTTTGTTTCACAGTTTCGAAGATGAAGCAGTGATCATAGCTCCTATGGTATGCATTTCATACCCGTGTGCTGGACTTTTTTGCTTCGAATGATCGTTTCTCTCATATACCTGAATATTCACCATTCGTCCTGGGTCTCACTGTGTACTACTATCCTGAGTAAGTTAGCTCGTCCTGCTCCACCAAAAAGACAGAGGTATCGGAACAGAATCAACTTGATGAAAGCAACATGTAATATTTACCGAGTAAGATAGCGCAGTGGCTAGCCCAATGGACTCGCATTCGAGAGGACACCGGTTCAAACCCGCGTCCGGTCATTCTGAATTTGGTTTCCTTCGATTTCCCTAAATCGCTTCTAGCAAACGCCGGGATGGTTCTTTTCAAAGGGTACGGCCAACTTCCTCTCCCAGCCTTCCCTAATCCGATAGGACCAATGGCCTCTCCGTTTGGTATGCGCTCCCCAAATCAACCAACCATGTAATAGTTATTCAGTAGCAGCAAGTGAATCAAGACTCGAGACATCTCAAAACAATTTGGTCATTTACCGCGAAATTAATACGAATTTCCCCAGCCTTACTCACGGCCTAGGTACGCTCCTACATCGGTTGTGTGAGTGATGATTCTGTAACCAAAAGAGACGAAGTGTTTGGTGTTTCAGGCGACACAGTATCGAAGATTTATACCGCAGACAAGGAAATCAGAAAAAAAGATTATCCTGTACGTCACAACGCGAATGAAAGTGTCTGTTGTGTGATTGTGACAGAGGGTCGTTGAAGAGGATTTTGGCATAAAATAAGAACACAACAGGTGAAAAATTTACTGCAGAACTGGATGTCGCTCTCGCGAGCCCTGTCAGAACCAAAATAACGCGAACGGAGCTTCATAAGTTGGGAATTGTTCAAATGGGACTTAACTGCTAAGGTCATCAGTCCCTAAGCTTACACACTATTTAACCTAAATTATCCTAAGGACAAACACACACACCCATGCCCGTGGGCGGGACTCGAACCTCCGCCGGGACCAGCCACACAGAGTTGGCAATTGAAGGATGAGCTGGAATTCTGAAACAAGTCATCAGTGGTGCAAATGCACCTAACAGGAAACGTGGTGAATAAGCCACAAAACCTGCCCTGTGGTCTGTGGAGCAAAGGAAGATTATCATTTAGTCGGAGGAGTCCTGTTTCACATTGTTTTCAATTTCTGGCCAAATTTGTATCCCAAGAGTGAAACATGGTGGGCTTCCGACGATGGTTTGGGCAGCGATATCGTTGTATTGCATGGGCCCCATGGTTGTATTGCCTGGGCCCCGTGGTTACTGAGTAAGGTCACATTTCTGTCAAGGATTATGCAACTATTTGGGCTGATGAGGTCCTTTCTACGGTAAAATTTTTGTTCCCCACTCGTGATACGTTTCCTACGATGACAGAACAGTTGTTGATAGATGTCGCATCGTCCAGGACTGGATTTGTGAGCACGAGAATGAAGTGTCGAATCCCACTTGGCTGCCACAGTCACTAGGTCTCAACACTTCTAAGCCTTTCTGGTCCACTTTGGGGAGAAGGGTGCGTGATCTGTATCAGTCTCTATCATCCCTAACTGAACTTGGGCAACGGCCTTGCCTCATTTGATAGACCGGTTCCAGTGAGATCACGGAAGTTAAGCGCTGTTTGGCATGGTCGGCACTTGGATGGGTGACCATCCAGGCCGCCATGCGCTGTTGCCATTTTTCTGGGTGCACTCAGCATCGTGATGCCAATTGAGGAGCTACTCGACCGAATAGTAGCGGCTTCGGTCAAGAATACCATCATAACGACCGGGAGAGCGGTGTGTTGACCCCACGCCCCTCCTATCCGCATATTCCAACGAGCATGACACGGCGGTCGGATGGTCCCGGTAGGCCACTCGTGGCCTGACGACGGACTGCTTTTTTTTTTTTTTTTTTACCTGAACTTGCCGTTTGTTGCCCTTGTAAACTATACACTACTTGTACTTATCCATTCCGGGACGACTGGAATATTTCTTACTAGGCATGGTAATGAGATATTTTTTGTTGTTTCCAGATTTATATCCACCACTTGCATATGTTCATTGATGTATGTGTGTGTTGAGAGTGGTATATTACAACAGACTCTGTGTTAGGTTTAAGTGTTGATTCGTGTCAGTTATCTTCCGAGCAGGTGGAATGTGATTGGTTTGAAACGGACACTTTAAAAGGGTCATTCATATCGACATTCGGACAGAGTAATCCGTGCCGCGACCCGTGAGTATTAATTTGTTTCCTTAGATGGGAGAAATGCCTCGAGGACAGTTAATAAAACAAGCAGTCGCGAAGCTACGAGCAATTTATGGCGCGTCACCGCCACTCTGCGCCGATTAGTCGAATGACGCAGAAGTCTATCGCGACTGAATTAAAAGCTTTTTAGCCGCAACGTTCTCCGGCAGCGTCACACCTAACCGGCACCGCTTGCAGAGAGCGACCTGACCGCACGTATTTATTGTGGCACTCTGGCGCCATCCCCTCCGGAAATTGATTGAGGATAACACCTGGAATTATTTGGCACCGCGCGGCCCGGCGCTGCCCGGCGCGCCGTATATATTAGTTATCGCCCGCGACTTATCAATTGGGAAGTGACGGGCCATCTTCCGGCAGTTACTTACGGCGCGCGTTCCGGGCCCGTATTTCAGGCGACCGCCTATCGTCGCCGAGGACGTGTGCGCCTCCTTCCTGCGCCGCTGGGGCTGCCAACGGCAAGGCCGCGAGTTATGGCACCACGCACACACACACATGTAGCGACTCTCCTCGCGCTTGGCTTCAGTCCGCGGCCAACCATTACATTAATTCGGCACCCGTGCCAACCGCTGAGGGCACTCGTTTCGCTAACCTTAATTCTGTTCGCAACACTCTCACTCGATGCCGTTTACTGGAGTCATAACTGCGAAAAAAAAGGAGAAAAAAATCTGGTTTCGAACGAGGCAGAGCGATCGTTCGAGTTATGTCCAAAAATGTTGAAATCCATTCAGTGGTCATGGTGGGTGGTCTATGAAGTCACTGAGTGAAACCGACGAACAAGTAAGACCCTCCGTAGTGCTTGCGTGACATGGTATTCGTTCAAGTAGCTTCGCTGTTTTCAAAGGAAAAAATATTGGAAAGATTAACTAGACGTAGACAGAAACTACTGATGCTAAAAGCGATCCCCATAATTTGCACGCCTGTATGGCTGTAGTCTGCAGCCTTGGTGTTACATCCAAACTCGGATATGAAATAGTCATGATATCGATTGCACACTTGAACTTTACATCACATAAATTATGAAATGATCACTGTTCTAAAAGTCTGTTACTATAACCGGCAGTCAAGTGAAAACGACACAGATGGAAAAAGGTAAGTAAACTGTATTTTAATTCAAAAGTAATTCTGCATAACTATTACTGCAATAATTCCTCTGTCAGAAAAACGGTCATTGCTTCATAGAAAAATATTGGCGGTTAAATACGGAATGTCCAAGAAATTCTTTCTTAGGACTTCAAAAATATGCAAATAGCATGGACAGAGATCTACAGAGGAGATGTGAGGGCTTCCCAAAGAACCCACGACAACCTTGGCAACATATGTGCGGGAATTTTTCTGGCAGGTAGTTTCGACTAAGCAGCGGAAGTTTCGCTGGGAATTCCTTACTCATCCTTCATGCAGTACCGATCTCTCCCCGTGCGATTTACATGTTTTTGCAGCCCTGAAGAACGACATTCGCGGTCAACGATTTGCATTGGACGAAAGGTGCGTGCACCCTGGATACAAACATGGTTCCTTAGGCAAGCGCAGACAATCCTCCATAAACACATTGTACCTCGTCTCTCACAGCGGTATTAATATGTAAGCAGTTATGGCAATTACTTATGAAATGATGAACAGCTTAATTATTTTTTAGGGCCCCATATCTTATAGCATCACTTTGTTGTCTATCCGAGAGGTAAGACGCAGATTTCTCAAGGAGCTCGTCGACCTATCAAGTTCAGTTGTATGTCACATACTGCCAGATACTAAAGTTTGGGGACCGTTGGCGGTGTGAAACAGTTAAGCTCCTAAGTCAATGCAGTCAAAAGATACGGCCCTTTACATCACATTTTGAGCTCGAAGCTCATTCATCAAAACCAATAGGTTACTTCCTATTGATGTATAATAATGAAATTTGGCATGAAGAGAGATTTCATAGTGCAAGTGCAGGACAAAATCCGAAAATTGTTAGTTTGTAAGTACATCACACGTAAAAACTTTTTTTATCTTTTGTTATCTATCTGTCCGTGTGATAGGATCCCTTTTCGTCACGAACAGGTAGATGCATCAAATTAACTATATGTAACGTACCATGGTCTATGGTCCCTTGAAGGAGTACAAAATTGAAGATCCGAAGTCAAAGCAGTCAAAAGAAACGGCCATTTATGTCACATATTTTGATACTCTTAACCTCACTCATGAAGACCTGTTCGGAACTTCCAATTGACCTACAGTCATGAAATTTGGCAGGAATGAAAACTTTACAGTACAAGTAAAGGAAAAAAATCGGAAAATGCGTATTTGTAATTATACCACACGAAAAATAATTCTTTTTATCATTCGTTATTCGATTTTTTTTCTCTCCATGTGTTTGGTTTCGAGCTCTCAGAGTGCAAATCCTTCTCGCACTAGGTCAGTTTTTTTTTCCATCTGTCTCGTTTTTATCCGATTGCCCGTTACTAGGGTTCTTATATCATTGTGGGGCAAACATATTTTTCAAATTTCCAAATGATGTCATTCCCCAAATTTCACAGAAATCTTCAAATTTATGCTACAGCGTTACACTAAGCACTGATCTAAACCAGCTGTTATTCATTATTTTAGGCGTAGCTATAATTTTCAGAAACTGTAGTACATATTTTTCAAAATGATATTCAGTCGTCAGTTCCAAAAACATTTTTATTAAGCTTTAGCTGTTTCGAGGAATTAATTTGTCATTTTCAGGAACTTGGCACTGGTTTTGCAGATGTCAGTATCTTCTTGATAGAAGTATAATGCCACGATGATATATTATGGTTATGTCAGAAATTGTCAAAACCCTAGGCACATTGGCATAATAATATTAAGGACGGGCGAACTATCACCGTGGACATTGATTATCTACACAGAAAGTAGCTTATTTGATCAACAAGCAAAATAGCATCTAGTAGGAGTGTAATTTGTCTTTCGCATACCCCTTGCCATAAAGGACACTCCGATGATGAAACATATTTGTAAAATCACCCTAAATCATGAGCACTCTATGACTTTCTTCATAAATGAATTCTACATCAGTTCCTAGCTCTGTAAGCAACCTAATCTTCTCGGTTCCTATGGGGTTCACATATGGGGTAGTTGTGTATTCTATGGTTCCTTACCTGTTATTGTTTCTTGAAACTTTGTTATTAAGGTTTCATGCGGCAGTTGACGTGTGTCTTCAAGTGTCTGACAGCTCAGGTTTTTAAGGTTCCTGTGCTGACCTACGTAGCGTATTCATTTGGGTATGTATTGCAAAGCTTTTTTACATTATCTGCCTTTTTCCTTTCTACATACACGTTCCTTCGATCTCTGTTCGCATCTGCCGATTTTTTCCTGTCACTGCAAAATTTTAATATCATTTGTGATACATTCATTTCTTAATCTGTATTTTAATTTACTACCTTTAACTAATCAGAAGAATTTCGTTTCTCACGTTACTGTTCGATTTATGTTTTCCTGGTTTCTTCCATCCAAGTCCCAGATCCCTAAAGTAGCTGTGGAATAGCTAGTGTTTTATAGAATTTCGGAGGCATTTGTTTAGCTGTCATTTTGTTTAATATTCTTTTTGTTCTTTCTCAGACACTACAAAATTTTGCTGCCTTATTGTTTATAGCTTTAGCATAATCAAAACAAATGTCGCAGCCCAGGGAGTTAAAATTACTTACTTGCTCTGTTGTTTTGTTTTCTATATCTATATTTGGCCACACCTGTTGTTTTTCTGGGAATTGTGTTAGTTCTGCCTTTTCTAAGACAACTATACAATTATAATTTAGAACAAATTGGTTAGTTTTCTTAGTAATTTTTCTTCTGAAGTGGCTATTATCGTCTGATCGTCAGCATGCAATAATATTTTTGTGTAATGGTTTTCATCTACTTTTATTCCAGAGTTGTTTTTTGTTTCCTTGTTACATTTTTATTCAAGCCATTTATTAAGAAATTGAATAAACTTGGGAAAAGAGAACATCGTTGTTTATAGGCTTAATTAGTTATAATGCCATTTCTGTTTATTTATTTCCCTTTTTTATTACTCACAAAAATGTAGTTTCATTATATAAGATTTTTATGATTCATATCAAGTATAGCAAATTTCATTTTTTAGTAGTCTTGTCCAGAGATTTGTTCTGTTTAATTTGTCAAACGATAAAGTTAGTCGATAAAGGTTACGTACGTCATATTATTAAATTTTTTCCGTCTTCTTCTCGGATGGGCATACTATGAACCACGTGTCAATTTCAGTTTCGTATTCGTTGTTCTCTTCTTCCTTTCAAGTACTTATTCTTCTGTTTTCTATATACTTTCTCCTCGTTTTCTGACCAGACCAATTGTCACTCCTCTGCTTGGAACTCTTTCTCATTTAATATTTTTCCATAGATACTACTCTGCCAGTTATTCTTCAGTTTTCATATTTTTTCTAAATCTTTCTTTACTTCGTGAATTCAGCTTGTTCTTCACTTCATATCTTGCAAATGTTTGAAGATATTTTTGTTTAATGTACTTTTTGCTTTGGTTATCAAAATCCAATAATTATCAGTCTTCTTTTTCTCATTTATTCTGTTATCATGTTTTCTATGTTTGGATAAATTTCATCATTACTTCATAATCTCCAACATTCATATTTTCTTGTCGATTTAATGTATCAATAATGATTTGTCCATCTAGTGTTTGTAATGTATCGAAATTATAGTTTAATGCTAGACATTCGCTTGCATCTACATATTCTGGCTTGTCTAATGTAATGTAATATCCCATTTTTGCATTTGTAACAAGCATTTTTTTCTTGTAAAATTCTTCAGTTATACGACGTGGCATTACCATTTTATGAATCTTTTCCTCTATAGCAATTTTTCCATACTATTTTCTTAAATTATCTGCGCAATATATGTAAATATTTTAACTATCTATTTTCGGATATTACGGTACATTTATAATGTTTGTAGAAACAGTTTTCATCTGCAGAAATTCTTAAGCTGGTCATACTGGCGATTTCCTCTAACAGATTAATTTATTTTACAGGTGTCAAATTTTCAAAAATTGTACCAATGTCATCTGGGTGTGTGAGACAGTTTATTCCAAGGATTTTGTTTCCTCTTCCCAACGATAAGAGAAAAATTTTATATTCATTCGGTCTTTCTTTTCAAGTTCACGCTGTTTTTCCTAGAACGCAATTAAAGAGAATTGATAACAGGCCATCACCTTGCTAAACAACTGTGTTTATTTCGAATGGTTGCGATATTTCTCCTATAAATTTCACCAGAAGTGCTGCATCAATTTCCGAAAGAGCTCTACTGAATATCATATACTGTTATAAAGTGATCAGCAGTAAGGAAATGAAGTCCTTGTCTGGCATCACAAGATTTACATTCATCATCCGAAACGTGGGCTCAAGACGGGCCAAAATATTTCTTCTGTGTTCCAGTAGATAACATAGCGAATACAGTACAATGGCAGGAGGGTAGACGATTCCACACATCATAGTTCAACTCAGAGGCTATAGCGGAGAATCCAGGGAAACGCTTGGAAGAAGGCTTTATCCAGTGCTGGAAGTCGTATAGCTGATGACTATGATGATAATGATAGTGATGATGATGACTATGATGATGATGATGCCAAAGTGGTGTTGTCTTAGATCACGAGAATAAGAAAGAAGTTTTTACCACGTTGCCTCACATAGGTCACTTTGATACAGCTTCGCCCAGAAAGAATATCTGTAGAACATGGTTAAAATTCCTTACTTCTTTATAAAAAACATATTAACTGAAGGCCATTGTTAATTGATACTGTTCATTGTTACTATAGGATACTGATGGAAAAATACCAAGTAATTTACGTGTCATTTGATAACTTCCAGTTACTAATCCTGTGGTATAGTTTCCTACTCTATTTTCTTTTGTTAAGTTGCTGACATAATGCCAGAAGAATTTATCACTTTCTTCCATAGGGAACCATCGTGTTTTGCGTCTGACAGTATTGTCTTGAGGGATATCGGTGGCCCAAAATGAAAACTAGAGCACGATGTAATATCCATTACATTAATCCCATTAGAAAGTGGTCGTTGATGGAGGCTAGTTTTGCACTAGGTGAGAAACGCTGCGGATGTGTTTCGTTCACGAGCAGAAACTAGTACATTATTTGCAGACAGAATTCTTATCTAAGAAACGGAGTACAGATGAAGAATTTGTGTAAAATCGCAGTAGTACACAATTAATATCACGAGTTATTTCGAAGTGAGTAGGAATTTATATACTCTCAGTTACGTAATTGTGAAGTTCCACCTTACGTAATTATTGACTTTTCCGCTCTTGGACCAGATGGTAAGCAAATTAAATTCTCTGGCTCATACCATAGCGCAAGCTGTTAGGAAGTAGGTTTGTGTGTGTGACAGCAAAGCAAATTGACGCACCGTTGCGGTTTTAAAGCTTAATAAAGAAAATGCTTTGCAAAGTAAAGGAAGTGTACTTCCACACAACAGTAACTTGAAAACGTATGTACTGCTCCCCAAGAACAGTTATATGGATGTGAAATTTCTAAAATTATAGATAGTAATTTCATAAAAGTGTAGCCTATAATCATGGCGAGGAATCGTGATCGGTAACTATTATACACTTCTGTCTCTCTTATGTTTTCATCTTCACCACACTGTTTCCCGCCCCCCCCCCCTTCTCTTAAAGGAACCAGCTGTATTTTCTTCTGTTACCCCAGCCTAAAGTTCCTCCCAGTCTTTACCTTCACTGATATGATGCTAGAGACAGTTTTGCTCCAGGTGTGTCTCATTTAATAAGCCTATCCATTGGAATTTCAACCAGGTTCCTAGTATTTTAGCACTAATCTTCATTTGCAGTCTTATTAGTTTTCTTGCCTTTTTACATTGACGAAAACGCTACGTGTCAGTATTTTCAAGATATATTCTCTCTTTTTTCTCAAGATAACGGTTATTTAGGGTCACGTAAGACACGTGTATTGCCGTAATTAAATTATTATTTATCGAGAAATCAGTAACAGCTCACTATCATCTTCACCACCCTTACCATCATCATTATTATCGAAATCATCATCATCATTATTATTATCGTAATCATCTGTCATTCGACATCCAGTGCCGGATAAAGTCTTCCTTCACGCGTTTCCCTGGTTTAGGGTCCTCAGCTATAGCCTCTGAATTAAACTTTCGTGTTACGTGGAGTTGTCTGATCTCCTGCCGTTATGTCGTCTTTCCGATCTTATCTATTGGGATACAGAAAAAAAGTATTTGGCCCATCTTAAGTCCACTTGTCAGGTATTGTTTGTAATTATGAACGCAAATTTTCGGATGCCTTACAAGGACTTGATTTCTTTACTGCTGAAGGAATTATCTCTTATCTTATTCTAGAAGTATTCTCCACCGGCTTGTCCCATTAAAAGTTATTGTAATTTCATTATCATTAATTCTGAGTTTGTGGTATTGAATATCGTAACCGTTTTGATTTCTTCCAGCCTGTAAGCCATGTTTCAGAGTTTATCTTTCACTCCGACGAAGTTACCATACACATCTTCCTATATACAACCGGTCTCTCCCATATTCTAATGTTGCCACCATTTTTGTTTACTCACACAAGTCTTGTATCCTACAGTTGTCCTTCCAGTCAACGGAAATGTTTAGAAGATCGTCATTAGCTCTCTCCTTTTCAACGGTAAGACTTACAATGCCGGACACTGAAGCAGGCTCACTTCCTGGACACGATGCGTCTCGTGGAATTCACATCGCTCGTTCCACTTCTTTTTCTGAATATGAGCCATCTCCTGAAACTACTGATTCATTATCACCCAGTAATCATTTAAGTGGTAAGATGAAGCTCCTCTCTGGTCGGTGGATTTTATGAACCTTTGCATATTCGCTGCAAAAATCGAAGTCTCTCTCTCTCTCTCTCTCTCTCTCTCTCTCTCTCTCTCACACACACACACACACACACACACACACACACACACGCACACACACAAAGACGTTCCTATAATTCTATTAGTGAGACAAGTTCATCTTCTTTTTTAATTTTCTCTCTCTACTGTCAACATATCTAACTCTTCAGCATAACAGATGATGTAGTTACATCAATAGCTCTAACTTCGATTTTGTGGTCAATTCTTCTATCATAAAGTACTTCCTTACAAATTTTCAGATAGTAAAATCTCATCTTTGACTGCCTGCGAATTTACCAAAGTAGTCATCGCTTTGAATTATGAGTCTGCTCCGTCAGTTTTCCAATCTAACTTTAAACACGAGATTGGTCCAGACTGGAAACTAGAGCCGTTACAGAAAATATGTGAAAAGACTTCACGAAGATGGGCAACAAAATTAAAGTACTTCAAAAGCTCTTACACGAGTACGTACATGAATACCCTTCTATAACAAGTTACTCGCTGCCTAGGCCAAACTGTTACACAAGTCACCCTAAAATAACCGTGTGAAATTAAATTGCAATAAAATATGTGATTCAGTTAATAAATACGGCAGAAAGTGGGAGAGCATAAGGATATCCGAAAAACATGAAACTTTATTTCTGAATCATTTGGTCCAAATCGAAGATAAGGAGAGAGAACAAGAAATTTTAGTGTTTAATGGGGACATGAAAATGAGAAGTAAGAACGCATTACCTTTGAATGTAGTTTTGTAAAATTTGCTGTCATGTCCTCTAGCAAAGGAATGAAACAAGGATATAACGATTTGATAGACATACTTACATTGAATAACAGAAGAAAGTTGTGGGGAGTACTGGGGATAACTCACGAAACTAGTAGAAATAAAGTATATCACTAGAATAAAAAAGTATACAGCTAGTTCGGTTACGAATCTAGGCGACTGAATAGCTACAAAACTTGCCAGATAGCTGTTTTATTGTAATAACACCATAACTTATGGGTATCTAGGTACTTGATGATTAGCAAGGGCGGTTGTTGACAGTGAAAGGCAACCAAAAACAGGAAGGGACGAAAGTCGGAGACATTCTTTCAATCTCCAGAATAACTCAACAAAAACCATTACCCAGACTTGGAAAGTAACGCCTAAACATAGCAGGATTGAGTCAAACAACAGTTTCTTAAAAGAGCAAACAAAATTAACTTATCAATTTGACGTGGAATCATTTGCTCTAAATCCTGCACAACATGCACTCACAAACACCAAAGAGGACGAGAAGAATCAATTATGGCGATAAAAAATAAACGAATATCATAGAACGAATATAATAGCACAGACAGTTCGAAAAAGAAATAAATCTGACATTAATTGCATAAAAATGTTTAGTAAGTTTGTTAAGCATTTTGTGGACTTTCCAACATATCGTGTGAAATAAATGAGAAGAAAAGGAATACCATAAGCTTTTTGAAGCGAGCTCTTCGACAAGAAGCACTGTGTCAATAAAATAATGTGTTATCCGCATTAATGATTTTCGGCTGTGGCAACACTTATGACAAAGATAATTACACAGACAAAAAACGGTTGAATGGCGAAAAGAGAAAAATCCAGTATCCTCCACTATTGAACGGACAACGACTCGCATAAATTTGTTGATCAGTGAAAGGAACGAATTTAGACAAGCTGAATCAAATGAGTTAAAGGCCACTAACGCTTGCTGGACGTATCTGGCAAGTACAGATATTTTCAGCATCACTCTCCCTTCTTTTCTAACATTTTCCGATGGAGGGATGTTCCGATGGAGGGATGTAAGCGCTCGTCTATTGCCAGTGAACGGCTAGGTTTTGATGAAGTGTGTCCCAGTATAAGCACACAGTTCAAGATCAGAAGACAGAGGCAGCACGCAAGTAATTCTTCAGCAGTGCAGGGGCAGTCCTACTCTTTTGTGTCGTGTTGGTATGAGAGCGAAAGACGCTTTCAAATATTAAACTAAAATGGCCCAGAATGTTGAAAAGATGGAATGGATGAGGCAGACACAGAACCAATTGATTCGCAGCTAGGTCAACATGGATCTCAGGATAACTAGGGAAACTACAATAAAAATTTTATAAAAAACGATCAGTGATAATTTACATTTCAAAATTTGAAGCTGTAGCTCAAGAGGAGGCAGACATCCGGAAGTGAGTAGAGAAAATCGCGACATGTACTCGCAATCTACGATCAAGAGGCGACATAATAACTATGATGAATACGAGAAACTTCTCCAAGTACCTATTTGTATTAATGAAGAATTAAGATTTACGAAAAGATACCATGTTACGCACACTATAGGACTTGAACTATGACAAACTACTTCGTATAAAAAGACTATCTCCTTAAGATCTTCATTCGAAATTCCTATATGAAAGTCTATGTTTGAAAAAAAGGAATTCTCATGATATTAAGGCTTGTATTATATATTTCGCTACTATTTAGGTTATTAAACTTCAATATTACAAACAGAAAAAATAAATAACCTGTGATATAGTGAGGCTATGGGAGGATGCAAAAATTAGGTAACATCCCAAGCTATGACACTGACTCACGAAACAAAATAATCTTGAAATTGCGCTGAAAGTAACGTAATACAGAGAAATATTCCGCAGTCTTTAATTAGTAGCGAAATTTCGTGGCTTCTTGAAGTCGATAGCTAGAACGTATTAAGTATGTACTATAAAGAAGCGGAAAGAGGAATCAATGTTTCAGAAGTAAACAGCTAAAGACATTAGCTGGAATCTTAGACATTCTCCTGATTCCTCGCGCTCCTATATGTTGGATAAGATACAAGCAAAATAAAAGACGTTTCCTGCAATGATTCGAGACAGATATTCATTAACAAAACATTGTAGTCGTACATAACCATACGTAGAAATTCCCTCTCGTGTTGACTTTTACAAAACAAAGATATGGCGATGCTACGGATAGTCACATGATCTTAATTAGTTCTCTAGCAACTAAGGTGAACGTAAACCCAAAGAAAAGTAGGACACGTGGAAGGCACTAACAAATACTGAAACGCGTATCTCACGTCATCAAAATTCTACTTTGACAAATGTAAGACCTTTTTTGGCAGTGTTCCTCATCTTATTATTCTGTGTTTGCCAAATGACATATCTACTGTCAATCTTACAACAGGATTATCAGGTAATGTTTTACGTTTTTGAGACGAAATACGGATTTGTGCTTTCATGTGCTAAGGCACACAAACTGCGCTTTCTTTCGCTCGACAGTTTCTATTTTTAGTCAAGTTTCATATAGTATTAATATCATGTCAGCTGTAAAAATATGGCAGACATACTCTGTTAAAGATTTGAATCCAGACCGAATAAACTAGTATTTGAAATATCTACAGTTTTCTGGTGTAATACAATTATTTTTTATTTTTATCGGGTTCGAAATTGTGCTTACCCCGTTTTAAGATGGATGTCACATTGATCTGAGGAATGAAAGCTTCAGACAGATAAGATTACTAACGCACGGTTCGAGGTCAAGTAAAATTAAAAACTATTCAAGCATTGGTAAATGTTCTCAGGTAATAACTGTGACAGTGCCTCATTACAGATGGGAACAGAATACTTAATGCGACAGCATTTTCCGACGCAGTACACATACGTACCAACTAAAATATTATTAATACTGTCTCCACATCTCTTGATCTGAAAAATGTCAAGGAAATATTTTGTCTAGACACTATAGAGGAATCTGTTATAGTCTTCTGGAATAAATTTGAGGAACAGTATCCCCTGATTACTTTGATGTTTCGTAGTAGTTCTGACACGATCTAAGATATCCAGTTCTAAGGAGTGAATTACTAGCTATTCTCCAAAGAATAAGTTTCTCCCCAGTGTCAGTCCACTGTAGTTAATGTCAGCCAGAGACGAGTACAGAAAATGCAGGTCAGACAGATTTTCCTTCGAATGTTTTTGTCACTTTTGTTACTAATCCTGTCATTTTCTTTGTTACCAATACGTTATCTGCAAATAAATGAACAATATACGATGTTTCTCAAGCGAGAACGATGCCTCTAGAAAAACAAAAATTTATTTAACGTCTAAATTAACATATATAATCTTATTTGCCAAAGGATTAATCTTATTTGAATGTATATTTGTAGCAACATAATGAACAGTGGTGATCGGTTCATACAAATAACGCTATATATTAAAGACGTGGGAAATGTACAGAAACCCTTGTCATACTAACAATTTGGGATACTTATTCTGCGGTTCATTTAATTTATGACTGTGTTGTTGCTTTAATGTAAAAGGCGAAAATTCTTTCCTGTGTCTTTAGACAACCTCCCATGAAGGTATTACGGAAATAGCATTTCGCAAGATCTACTAGATAAGCAGGTGTGCAATCTAATTGGAAAACCATAACAGGTATCATTTAATTGAGACGTGAAATTCGTGCTAATGAGATAAGTCTAGAGTCTTAGAAAAAAGGACATTACCGATATAATCACATTCTACAGGTAGGTAATTTCACATGCCAGTAATTGAAGCACCGGACAAGAGCAGTATGTTGTGATAAGGTAGGAAGCTACAAATGTAACTACGAAGTTCAACTAGGAGTAAAATGAAAAACCTAAGGATATTAACACTTGTTTTATTATATTGGGGATGGCTTCTCGATAGTAGCAGCTTTTTATTCCACGATTGTTACGCGCGTATGAAATATGATAATAAATACGTTATATCTGATATCAGGTTAAGAAAATTCTGTAGAACAAATACTCTCTATTGTTGATAATAGTAAATATAATAATATCGTTCTGAGATTAATTATCCTCACTGATATTTCTGCAATGATTAGTTTTCCTTTCTCCATACATTATATCTCGCAATATAATGTGACAAACGGAGGCCTCTGCCAGCTAAACGAATGAAACATTAAATAAGTTATTCATTTCATATTACACTTCTGAAAATATGAGTAAGAGGTGCAATTGATCGTGCTCAGCTACCTGAAATTTCCTGATTATTGCCATTTTCTGTCGTTAAAACGAAATTACTTTCATTTACTTGTTTTTCCGACTGTCTAAGAATAAAACATTCAAATATCGTGAGGCCCCTAATCATAATGCTTTTAAATGCTGATTTCACACAATCACGCTGCTAGTGAAGCTAATTGAGAACCTAGTTCTGAGCGGCCTCGACGTTTAACGCCTGGCTGTACAGGTCTTTTTTACAGGAGGTGCTACAGCAGTTCGAGTGGAGGATTTTTGATTCGTGTAGAAACAATATATATATATATATATATATATATATATATATATATATATATATATATATATATATATATATTACTATTTCCTGCTCTGATTTTTTGTAAGGTAATACATACGTTTCTTTGTGGAGAAGTATTAAATGGCGTAGCTTATTTTGACTTGTTCTTATAAATGGCATGACGCTTATCCAGGAAGAGACTGATGTGAACTGGATGGTTGTTACCGAAAATATATGTCGCTTTCCTCCTACCTGTATACTCATGCAGTACAGAAGTATGCAAGAAAACTGAGCAAACAAGCCATTCTGAATGAAAATAGGAAGAGAGCAACAAGTGCAGAAGAGAAGAAACAGTAATGTGAAAGTCCATTTTGTTGACATCTTCATGAACGCCATTTTCGACTTTGTTATGTTGAGCTCAAATTGGGTCTTGGCCCGAAAACAGTCACTTAATGAGAAATAAAATATTTGCAATTTGAACTGGTTTTTCGTTCTATTAATTAACAGAAGTAGCTGACACAAGTTACTCCAGCATGCAGGAAGTTCGTAGTGAAGGATGTCTTATATGAAGCACAAAATACCATACATGCCTAAGATCAGAGCATGGACTGGGTTATGACGAAATGTACTGAAAACCAGAGATATGAAGATGGAAAGTAGAAAACAATGGGACATCATAAAACACGAAATGAATCATTGAAGGCCTTGAAATAAGGAACAATGTATACACCGACCATTATAAATTGGATGTGTAATGAGTGCATGTACGAGTAGAACAGTTACTTTAAGATGTACATTAGAAATGTAGGCATATAGGCTTGTACCAAGAAAATTTGAAAAGAAAAATTAACGGCAACGTTAGAGGAGATCAGTTTGCATTTATGAAAGGAAATATTGAATGTTTAAGAGTGAAAGAATAAAGAATATAAGAAGTCAATAGGGGTATTTAGACCTTTTTCTAACTAGTAAAAGGTGTGTAACTGTGTTGATTGGAGTACCATTTTGAAGTTCCTGATAGATGTTGGTGTAGACTTAAGACGAGTGGACTGATATGGGAACTGTATATGAGATAAGAAAGTACTAGTTGAGTCTAGTGATGAGGAAAGAAGCGAGAAGGGTGATGAAAAAGGTTTTAAACTAGAGTATTATTTGTCACTAATGATTTTCAGTATTTGTTCCGAGAAACTAACAGACAAAGCATTAGGAGAAGCAAAGCTATAATAGTAAGAAGAGCGAGGACAAAAACAGTTGACTACTTAGGTGATCGAGCAGTGTTGGCTGAATCTGAGGAAGACCTGTAATGTATTGTGGACAGAGCCATAAAAGAAGAAAAAGAGGAAGATGAATATGGGAAAGGCGACAGTGGTCCAATCAGCAAAACTTGTATCTTTTATCTGAATGTCACTGGAGGATAAAACTCTGGAACAAATAAAATTTTTATGTAATTATGAAGATAAATGACAGAAATTAGAACCTGTATGGAAGAAATACGAAGTGAAATATGTGCTTGGAAAAGGTTTGCGGGCAGCACAAAGAGGTTCGTTAGGATTAAGAAAGAGACTCTCCAGTTGCATGGAGCGATATATAATACGGCAGTGAATCATGGATAGACAAAAGAAATCGAAAAAATACCCACTAGAACAGTTTTGAAATGTGACTGAAAAAACCTTAAAGCGAAGTGGACTGAAAGAGTGTGGAGTAAAGAAGTACTTCTAAGCATACGGTAGGAAAGAAAAATAATGAAAAAGTTGAAATTGAAGAAAACAGCTTCGTTTGTACATACATTGTGAAGAAATTGCCTGCAGCACAGAGTAATGGAAAGAAAGACAGTATGGTAAGAGAGAAGGGAAGAATAATGGAAAGAAAGACAGCAGGGTGAGAGAGAAAGGAAGAAGAAATCTTGAAGAGCTGAAAGACGTTAAATATTGAGGAAATTACTAGCAAGTAAAGGATGAGATGTAGAAGAAAGGAGAGTGGAGAGCGTTCAATCGATGCGTGTCCTGTGACATGTACGTTTTCTGAAAAGTTCAATGCATATACAGTAGGGCTCATCTTTCAAGCCTTAATTCGCTAGTATTTTTCACTGGTATTACAAATAAAAATAAAATACTGCTGTCATGATAGCTGTAATAGTTATATTCATACGTAGATAAGGATATTGTAGTTGGTGTGGTATTACAATTTGAGACAAACGAAAATAACTCAAATCATACACTGATGTCCAAAAGTAAAGTAATAAACGGAAATTTTACATGTTGCGTTTGTTTTGCTACAAAACAGAACAGACAGGTGATAGTAAAGTAGAAACGATGCAAATAATACAGCACGTAGACAACTGTCACATGCATAAGGGTAGACAAGAACATTCTTCGTTTTTTCCAACTTAACGGATTCGCACACGCATTCTGACAACTAGTTAATGTTCTCAGTATGGGGTGTGACCACTTCTGGCAGCAATGCAGGCCTGACAACGACGGGGATGCTGTGAATGACGTCATCAGTTCATGCTGAGGCAATATCGCCCATTCTTCTGGCAGAGCTGCTAGCAGTCTTGGAGAGCGATTGGTGGATGCTGACGTGATGCAAGCCGTCTCCCTAGTGCATCCCAGACATACTCTATGGGATTAAAATCTGAAGAGCGAGCACACCATGCCATGCGTGCAGTATCTTCCTTTTCCAAGAAAACGTCGACAACCAGTACACTATGTGGTTCGATATCATCGTCCATCGGTACGAAGTCTGGGTGCACGATACCTCGCAATAACCGCAAAAAAGTCCCAAGATCTCGTCACGGTACCTGAAAGCACTTAAACCTTGCTGATTCGCACAGTCAAATTTAAGAGGGGTTTCAGTCTGGAACCGAGCGACCGCTACGGTCGCAGGTTCGAATCCTGCCTCGGGCATGGATGTGTGTGATATCCTTGGGTTAGTTAGGTTTAGTTAGTTCTAAGTTCTAGGCAACTGATGACCTCAGAAGTTAAGTCGCATAGTGCTCAGATCCATTGGAGCCTGAAGAGGGGTTCGAGTGGTAAACATAATCCCTGCCAACACTATTAGGGATCCTCCTCGATATAGGTCCATTTCACAATGTATACGTCCATAAATCCTTTTACACGTTCCCTCCAGATGCGAATCCACCGAGAATCACTCTCGAGACTAAATCGGGACTCATCTGTGAAACCAACATTGGCCCATTATTCGACGGTCCAGATGCTATGATTATGACACCACTCTAGACGTTCCTTTCTGTGAAGACGCGTCAGTGGTAGATATGCAGCAAGTCTCCGACAGTGTAGCCTTCTGCACACTGTTTGCCTGGATACGACACGTCCTGTGGATGCGGCGAGCTCACATGGCAGGTTCCATGCAGTACTAAGACAGTACTGTCGTACCCTTACAGCCAAATAACGATCCTCTCTTCTGAAGCCATACACGGTGGGCCATGTCCTGGTCTTCGGAATACAGTTTTGGTCTCTATAAACTGTCGCCATATCCGAGAAACACCAGAACTATTCAAATTAAGACATCTGGCTAAATCATTTTGCGACGTCCTGCTTCCTTTCTGTCAACGGCCCTCCACCACAGAGAGTCTGCCGGCAAACACTACTTCATTTCATAGGCACCTGACGTCATAGCAGATATAGTTATCCGTTGTCCAGAATGCCATCTTCCGCATGGAACGCGATCGTACGGATATGTGGTTGACATTTTGTATGATTATATCATGAATTACACACATGACGGGCATTGCGGTTTGTTGCTTTGATTTTGGACTCCAGTGTATTTGGTCGTGGCCTTACAGTACGAACCAACTTAGCATTTCTCTGAAGAAATTTAAGGAAACCATAAATAACCTAAATCAGAATTGCCGGGTGTAGAGTTGAATCTTCATCATCCAGTATGCAAGACCAGTCTGTTTTAAAGAGTGCCACATCATTATGTTATCCCCAGTATTGAATGGTGTTCTACAAAGAAGTTGCTTAATAATGTAAACGGCTCGTATAACATTGATCACTCATTCCTCGTTCCCAGTCAGTATACACAACGTTTCATAATGTAACACTATATATAATGTCAAATAGCATGACGGCCATAACGCGGATGTTTTGTTTCCGTTTTTTGCATCGCAGATTTCTGTTTGCTACTATTCACCGGCTACAACTGTTAAGCACAAAAGAGCATTCAGACCACTGATGTCGACATGTGACACTATTATCTTACGAACAACTTCTGTCTAGATCATCTAATGCATTTTTATTTGTGACGACGTTCCTGATACAGCGTCAGTTACGGATAATTCGGCCGTCAGGTCTGAACTCAGAATCCATAAAAATTCTGCGTCAGTTGCAGTAAAACCTTTGCTCTGAGGAACTAGTTCAATTGTGATTAATACTTTGTTTAAGGAGAATAATCTTTTATTTGGTGCAACAGTAACCGAAACGTCGTAATAAATGAAAATACAGCAAGTGATATGTACGGCAGTATTCATAAAAATTCACAATCATTCTTGAGTCATCTGAGGCAGTATGTTTCTACTGATTATCCGTCGACCCATGCAGCTCTTATTGCATCAATTGTCACTAGTTTCTGCGACTATTAACGTCGCCTTTAAGCAAGTCACGTTCACGAGACAAATTCCAGCAGTAGGGTGAATACACCTAAAGAACGAAGTTCGTATTCAAAATACCTTCAAATACAAATACCTTTTGTACAGAAAGAACAATAGTGTGGAGTGAACGTCAACCAAAAATTATTAAAACTTGGTTATTTGCTCCATCATAACATCAATACAATCAGAGGGGTAGGTGAGAATTATTTCCAGAGTTAATCACGTGGCATTAGAGCGAATCAGCCCTGGAATGTGTTAAGGAACAGCATGTTAACTCTCATAATCTCTTATAGCTAAATAAAGCTTCAACTCCCTATTTTTAGATGACTAGCCGAGCACTTATAAACAGAACCCCAAAGACACATGAATTAACAAATATAGGGCCAAAATTAAAAATAATTTCATTGTGGTGTTAGATACGTACTCATATATTAATAAGAAGAGTTATTAATGTGAGGGCACGTTAAAGAACTGATCATAATAGCCTCGACATAATTGATTTTTCTGGATGAGTCTGATTTTTTATTTTTTTATTATTTCCTACTAGATAATTGTGTCTCCAGGGCATTATCAATCAACATCACCCAAAAGCTATAATATTATGTTGTCTGCTTCCATTTCTCAACAAGTTACGATCCGCGTAGCAGTGTGGAACGATTAACACGTAATGGTATCCCATATTTCAGCACGTAATGATCTCCCATATTTCAGTCCAATGGGGAGATATTGCAGTCACAGATGTGATGTTCTATAACCAGAATACAAAAAGTGCGACACGTATACGGGTTAAATCCACAGATACGATTTAATTCTATGTACCAGAACACACAGTACATTAAACTAAGTCAGAACTTGGTGACCTGTTGACAGGTGGAAAGACACAACCGAAGCTTTGTGTTATGGTACTGGGTAATGGCCAAGAGTGTGAAATTAGCTAACCACAACTGGCGTTTATTTATTTATTTATTTATTTTTTAAAAAACAACCTCATGCAGGAAAATAACTTCTTTAGAGAAGAATAAAAATAATTTTGGATATCGATGTCACTGCCGTATAAAAATATTTTAGTTGTTATAGTGTGAACGAAATAATTTGCCAAAGTCTCTGTGAGGCTACAGCTGTAGACAGCATTATACAGGGTGAGTCACCTAACGTTACCGCTGGATATATTTCGTAAACTACATCAAATACTGACGAACCGATTCCACAGACCGAACGTGAGGAGAGGGGATAGTGTAATTGTTTAATACAAACCATACAAAAATACACGGAAGTATGTTTTTTAACACAAAACTACGTTTTTTTAAATGGAACCACGTTAGTTTTGTTAGCACATCTGAACATATAAACAAATACGTAATCAGTGCGGTTTGTTGCATTGTAATATGTTAATTACATCCGGAGATATTGTAACATAAAGTTGATGCTTGCGTACAACTCCTCCGCTGTTCGATCGTGTGCATCGGAGAGCACTGCAACATACATCGCGTTTCTACAGAATGATCTGCCAACGTTGCTCGAAAATGTCCCACTGGAAACGCGTCGACGTATGTGGTATCAGCATGATGGTGCACCTGCACATGCCGCAATTAACACTAGGCTGACCCTTGACAGGATGTTCGACGGGCGTTTCATAGGACGTGGAGGACGCATAAATTGGCCAGCCCGTTCTCCTGATCTTACACCTCTGAACTTCTTTCTGTGGGGTACGTTAAAGGAGAATGTGTACCGTGATGTGCCTACAACCCCAGAGGATATGAAACAACGTATTGTGGCAGCCTGCGGCGACATTACACCAGATGTACTGCGGCGTGTACGACATTCATTACGCCAGAGATTGCAATTGTGTGCAGCAAATGATGGCCACCACATTGAACATCAATTGGCCTGACATGTCGGTACACGCTCTATTCCACTCCGTAATTGAAAACGGAAACCACGTGTGTACGTGTACCTCACCCCTCATGGTAATGTACATGTGCGTCAGTGAGAAAGACCAATAAAAAGGTGTTAGCATGTGGACGTAATGTGCTGTTCCAGTCTCTTCTGTACCTAAGGTCAATCACCGTTCCCTTTGGATCCCTACGTAATTCGGTGCTCTCCGATACACACGATCGAACAGCGGAGGAGTGGTACTCAAGGGTCAACTTTAGGTTACAATATCTCCGGATGTAATTAACATTTTACAATGGAACAAACGGCACTGATTACGTATTTGTTTATACGTTCAGATGTGCTAACAAAACTAACGGGGTTCCATTTTAAAAAACGTAGGTTTGTGTTAAAAAACATACTTCCGTGCATTTTTGTATGGTTTGTATTAAACAGTTACACTAGCCCCTCTCGTCACGTTCGGTCTGTGGAATCGGTTCGTCAGTATTTGATGTGGTTTACGAAATATATCCAGCGGTAACGTTAGGTGACTCACCCTGTATAAGTGAGATAACCATATTTTGTAAACGGATGTGGCTGGATTGTATGCATCATATACACGCTCTGGACTCTGTCTGCAGGAAAGTTGTCTTCCTCTGGGAGTACAGGAGCCGTACAGTAGCCGACAGTGGCCACCCGTTGATGAGACAGACGCCTGGCGCACTCCTAGACCGGGCAGGTTCCGTGCCTGGCCCCACAGACAGCTCGGCAATTTGTAACCCCCTTTCCACACTGCATGCATTATCAGCCCGCCCGGAGTCAGGGGTGAAGAATCACTCCAGCGCCCTGAAAGACATCTCGCTCCTGTGGAGGAGCCCCTTTCAAAGACTTCTCGCACGCTCTGAATGGAGGTGTTGCGAGGTCTCAGGGTGAGAAAGCGCGGAACGCGGCCCTGCAGCACTAGCTGACAGCCGGTAGCGCGGCCAGAGTTTGCTCTGCCCCACCACTGGGGCGGCGCGCAACCAGTTCATGAACCGGACAAAACTACTATCGGGACGAGGGACTCTTTCTTGGTATCGTCCTACTATATACGTCACTGTTGGAGATCAACATCGTCATCATAATGAATCATAAACGTCGCGTACTGTTGAACGCTCATCACTAATCATTCTTCCCTGTTCTGCGACATTCTTTTAGCTTTTCGGTATGTCAAGTTTACTCAGAGTTTTGTGAGCTATCTGGCATCGTATACGTCTTTCCACCTTTCGTCTATTCACAATTGCTTGTAATCTATCCTTAATTATGCGATCTGTTCTTGTCCTTTCCCGGACTCAAACCCCATCCCTTCCTGTTAGTTATTGTCGTTATCGAATGCCTTTCCTCGTTTAACTTCTTTACTAATTCCCCTTTCCTGTTTCCTAAATTTTGTTTAGAACAGTTTTGTATAGAACTTCTCCAACGCCTTTGTTCTGTGTTTCGCCGTATTCTAATCATCTGATGTTACTGCTTACTCTGCATTCCAAATACTTAAAACTGTATTCCTGGGTTACTATCTCTACCAAAATCTCCGCATTATCCTCCCTGTCTCTGTAGTATTCATTACTATGTGCTTCGTTATTGCAATGGCACAATATCATACACAAATCGTTCAGATCCGTTTTTCATCCTCTATGAACGTAGTCAGTGTTATACACATTTTTGTAATATTTATCTTCATAAGGTGTTTTTTATTCGTATTCAGCTAGCTAACAATGCCATAACATCATCCAAAAAATCATCCACAGCTGATTTTTCATCCACTATGCGGTACTCCTTCAGATATGAACTGGTGGGGCAAATTTCTTGCCTCTGGTCGTATACTTTTCATTTCTCTCTTTGCTCAGTAATCTTTGATAATGCTGCTTACCATTGTTTCACGTCTCAGATACTAATACCGTCTTTGTCTCATTTTGCTTAATTTAAGTGATACCCCTAGGAGCCTGTCCAATCCGTTTAACACCTATTCATAATTAAGACATTCATCAGATGCTGTCACTGGACAAAGAAAAGAGAAGAAATTCACATCGACACTAGCATTCATGATAAACGATTTACTGAAACAAACGAATATATAAATCAGGTTGGGCCGACAGTGGTTTGAAATTCGCTCCTAACGTATCGATCGCTTTCGTTAAGGAAATTCGTGGTATGTATTTCACTCACTTCAATCAGTGCCTCTCCAGGGCACTAAGAAAATTCGAGTTATGATAACTGGAATCCCTGACTGTGTTCCTTCTCATAAGTGTGAGCATTTTTTTTTTTTCAAAATTGCTGGGTGTATATTATATCTGTAGTCAGGTCAGAATGCTCAAAGTAGCCCGTTTGTCTGGGCTCGTACTCCTATGACTGACAATGTGCTTAAGTAAAACATACTTGTACATATAGTTATTTCTGTCGCTAATTAACTTACCAGCTTCCAGCACTTCATCCGTTGTACTTGCCGTTCTTCGAATACCTTTCTAGTCACGTATGAAGATACGTCGAGAGTAAGAGTTCTCTGATATAGGTTCTCTAACTACGTGCAACAGAGGTATAAACGATTATTGTTTTTCAGCATGGGCTGATCAGACGTTTCTTCTCCGATCCATTTTGAATCCGTAATGAGCAAGTTTCAAGACTCTTAAGTCCTTGAACGATTGAAATAGCAACTAGCAACAATATATCATTTTTGAACTTCATTTCTCCGAATCTTTGCTCGACTTGAAATTATTGCATAACATAATGTTAGCACTACCAACAATTTTAACACTTGGTAAGTGATAGGAAGATATAGTTGTCTGATGGGCCATGTTTGATGCATTCCTGATTATAACGAACAATCAATAATTCTAAAGATCCGTGTTAAGGTGACATTAGTAATTTGTAGCCCTTACAATAATAAATGTTTACACATGTTCCGAAGTGAAATTAAACGATAATGTAGTAAATCTTATATTTGGAAGGTAGCAGTGCTATATGAGATTGTTTGGTGGTACATAAAATTACTAATAATACCGTGTTGTTAAGAATAGAATTTCTGCGTTGATATTAGTATTACGCATCTGCCCTATCGAAAATTTTTTCTCATTCTTGTGAAGAAATTACCTGCAACGAAGAGTCATTACTTGAAAGAGTCAGTGAAGAATGCTTGGTGACGTGAAGAAGAGACGTACTCAATATCAGATTAAGCAAGGACAGTGTAAAGTGGGGAGCGTGTAATAGATTACTGTAGAAAGACAGGTATACCAAGGAAGATTGTGGAACATCCACATCTGATTGATAACATATCTGTTCAGGAAACTACGTGGAATATGCAACAATTTATTTTCGGAAAGTAGTCATAGAAGGTATACATATTGCAACAACAGTATTGCTTCGATATTTCGAACCATCTTTACTGATAGACGTCAATGTAATACACTGATTACATTAAATAGGAGTACATATATTTTCAAAATGAATCAAGAAATGAATAACTACATAAAGGAGAATAAACGGTCTTTTCTGACGGTACTCCATGGTAGGACGGAGCAACGCAGTAATCATTTGAAATGTCGTATACTTACTGTGACACTCAAATCGTAAAGCATTACACAGCTAACAGGAGAAAAACAAAATGGAGCTCGCACTGCATAGAGGAAACAAATGTTCTTGTTGGTCACCTATGGAGGGGAACAGTTCGTGTCTTATTCAAAGGAATCGCATCATGAACGGTTCATTTCGATAATGAAATAAATTAGTCTTAGCTGACAAGTTTCTACGACTTTCAAATATATTGTGTAAGGACATTTCATTTCAAATATATTTTATGATACTGGTCTTCTGAGATATCTATGAATCGTATAACGTTCTCTTCTTTCTGAAAGTACAGCTTTGTCTTCTTTTTGAAAAGTAACATAGGTCAAGTCCTTCGCATAATGGTTGCTTTTTTATGGGTCATACGTTTCACATTTAATCTTCATTCATAGTAAAATGTATTAGTTATATAACCAGCATATGTTCTTAGTAAAACCATTGTGCTCTCTGGAAGAGCAACTTTTAGTTTCTTTGACATTTATCGAAGTTCTTTTAAAATACCGAGTTTATTTCAGATTTTGATAGCAAACTATTTTCACATTTAATTTTTCTTATTTGTGGATTAAACAATGAGAAGCTTCTCTAGTATGTTATTTGTTCTATTTGCTATTTGTTTGGAGTCTAGGATCTTTTTAGCTTCACTAGTAGAGCTTTTTAAAGTCCAGTCATCACTCTTCGTGATACAGTACGTATTCTTTGACCCTTAGACTACATTTTTCAATTGATGGGAATGTTATTCCAATACTGATTTTATGAAATTTCTAAATAGTTACTTTTTGCTGACCTCTATAGTGCAAATTTTTTTTACATGTACACAAAGACTGTGAAATATGAGATATGCGCAAAGGAAATTTGGCGAAGAAAAAAGAGCAAAAATGGTCTCATAAATAATTACATATTTAATTTTCGTGAACAGAGACAGTGCGCTTAAAACGCCCATACGGTTGGAGTTAAATGTGAGAGTCGCTGACAACAGCTCACATTTAAAGTTTTCATCATATGTAGATTTACCATGAAAGATACGAGGTGATTCTCTAACGTATTATATGACTTCGGGGAAGCTGAGAGGAGTTTCTAACACAGCTTCTCACTAATTAATTTATCTCATATTTCGCAGTGAAACCTCGAAAAGTTTCCTGGAGAAGCGTGGGTGGATATCATGAAACTCAGTTACACACTGAATTCTAAAGAAGCTATTTGTCAAGAAAAGTCGAAAGACGGGTGTTCGTTTCCAGAGCTTCGTATTGAAAACTCATAGAATAACAACAGCGGAAACGTCTATAATCCATTAATGAAACCTCATATTCCTCTATTTCAACTATCTTAATGCCGTCGATTCCTGTAAGGTCAGGGTCATACTACCTATATTAGCGAACAAAACTTTCAAATCTGTATTATGTGGGTGTGAATAAGGAAAAATATTAAGTAATAAACTGTGCTAATACGATGCCGACAAATATCACGGGACAGCTGAAATCCATGCGGCAGGTACAGGTGACTGGGGTGAGAAACAGAAAAAAGTAAAGAACCAACAGAAGAAAATGGATAACTTCAGACGTTTACTCTTCACGAAGTACCATCTAGAGCGTGGCAACGTACTTTGCAATTAATTAGCGGAAAAGAAAAAGAGGTTCAGAGTAATAGCCCACCAGCCTTTTGAAAGGTAAGAAAAATTAGCTAATGTCTCGTCACTATACTAGGGCGTCGGAGGGATTGTCAGCTAAAATTTGCCTCTTTCATAAACTCCAGTTTTTATCTGCTATATCTAGTCCGTGTAGGTATCTGAAGATTAAGAGATTAAAAAGAACATTTAAGCTCGATGAAAACAACGATGAAAGTACTAGAGACGACTCGTAGTAAAGTGTTTTAACGAACCTGCCTATTGTGACTTTTATTTTAAATTATGGCCGTTATGCAATATGTAATATACCGTATATATGGCACACGGGGAACTGCATAGAATGTTGTTATTACAGAAACTAAAGTCATACAAAACAAAAGTATAATTATTTAGAACAGTTCACAATGTCGGTTTCTTTCGTGACCGAAAATCTTCCATTTCTGCTTACTATTGTGTTAAACTTCTTATCCAATATTCTGAAGAAAATTGTTACTTTGAACGACTGGTGAGTAGATATAAGAAAGCACCTCATCAGTTGTTAACACGGTGAGATTCTATTCCCTGACTATCACTAAATAATTTTACACTACAGATATTCTATTTCCTTCAAATTTTCAAGTACATCCCGTGAATGTTTGTTATATGTTTTTTTCTTGATAAAATATTTATATGACTATGACAAGAATATACTGAGGCTATCTGTATAATAAGACGGTCAACAGTTTGCATCCGCATTACAGTTCTTATTTATGAGCGACTTCTCTGGATGACCAAAGCAATGATGCCTGCAGTGTTATAGTGACCACTTCTGCAATCACACGTTTGAACTGTTGACACAGCATGAATCTAGTTCTCATTAAGTTTATCTCAATCACCACACAGAAATAAGTACTATCTTCTCTTCTCTGTGCGCTTTCAGAACAGATTCCACCTATATATTTATCAGACACCGAAATTTACTCGTTTTGCTACAATTTATATGATTCTCTGTCAGAGGAAACATTCCTTTCGTCTTTATCAAAGTAGAATACAAGATTGGTTTCCCCTAGATCCGACACACACCCGCCCATTTCTGAGAGCTTAATGAGGTGTCTGCTTGATAGTGACTGTTTCAAAAGCTTGATAGTGTTTTAAAAAAGCGTTTTCAAACCCTTACACTATATAAAAGCACTCCGCCTTCAGGCCACGAGTAGCCTACCGGGACCATCCAACCGGCGTGTCATCTTCGGTGGAGGATGCGGATAGGAGGTGCGTGCGGTCAGCATACCGCTCTCCTGGTCATAAGATGGTATTCTTGACCGAAGCCGCTACTATTCGGTCGAGTAGCTCCTCAATTGGCATCACGAGGCTTAGTGCACCCCGAAAAATGGCAACAGCGCATGGCGGCCTGGATGGTCACCCATCCAAGTGCCGACCACGCCCGACAGCGCTTAACTTCCGTGATCTCACGGCAACCCGTCTTACACTATATAGCGTAAGCTATTTTATTACATTACCCAGTTTGATGCGAGTGGAAAGATGTTCCTCGATATTTGTAACATTTTATGTATCTTCTGCGGTTTTGATCTTTGTTTTTTCAAGATATACAAAAGTCGTTTCCTGCGTGTCTATTGTCGGCGATTTCTCCACATTGATGGCCTGTACTTCTAACTACTGCTACGTAGCACACACTCTTTATCTGCAGTCCTAATACTTGAATGAGACAAGATGTAAGCGTGAATTTCCAAGATAAGCTGGTCATTCTTTAAAGCCGTTTCTTGCTTGACGACACATTCATTGATCAAAAATATTATAGCTACTGTTCACCGCGAGATTTAGCGTTGGTGTTGCGGACACGCGACGCGGTATGGAAAGCGTGTAAGTGGAGCAAACGCTAATGGAGAATCACTGTAGTGACAGTACAGGCCGCAAATGGGGAAATACACTGACGTAAGTGAGATCGAGTAAGGGCAGATTGTGGAACGAGTGTGTCAAAAATGGCGAAGCTGATCGGCTTTCCAGGTACTATTGTCGTGAGCGTCTACAGAATATGGTTGAAGGACGGTAAAACCACACATATTCGCAGAAAATGACGGTCGGAGACTTTGCCGATCTGTGAAGACGATCTGTGGCAGATCTGATGACAGAGCAATATGCTCATGCAGGCACATTTCAGTAGGAGCACACCATTCATCTCACACTGTTGAACCTGGGACTCCGCAGCAGACGACCCCTACGTTCTCCCACGCTGGACCAACGACATCGTCATTTATGAGTGCCACGGGCACGGAGTCATTGAGACTGGACATGAATCACCGGATGCATCAAGTTTCTTCTTACACCTGGTCGGGGATCGTGTCCAGATACACCGTTATCCAGGTAAATGGCTGCTCGAAACATGCAGCGAGTCCTCATGCTACGCGGTTGAGCCAGTATTATGCTACGGAGAACATTCGCCGGACATCCTTATGACCTCTGGTAGAGTCGGAGCAGCATGACAGCTGTGGACAGCATGAGGACTGTTGTTGGCCACCTGCCCGACTTCATGCTTGATGCCTTCTCCGATGGCAATGGCATCTTCCAGCAGGATAACCGAACTTGTCACGAGGCCAAAATCGTGCTACAGTGGTTCGAGTAGTAGGAGAGTGAACACCTGACGTTGACTTTTTGGCCACAAAATTCGGCTGATCTACACTACTAGCCATTAAAATTTCTACACCAAGAGGAAATGCAGATGATAAACGGGTAGTCATTGGACAAATATATTATACTAGAACTGACATGTGATTACATTTTCAAGCAATTTGGGTGCATAGATCCTGAGAAATCAATACCCAGAACAACAGCCTCTGGCCGTAATAACGGCTTTGATACGCCTGGGCATGGGGTAAAACAGATCTTGGATGGCGTGTATAGGTACAGCTGCCCATGCAGCTTCAACACGATACCACAGTTCATCAACAAGAGAGACTGTTGTATTGTGACGAGTCAGTTGCTCGTCCACCATTGACCAGACCTTTTCAGTTGGTGAGAGATCTGGAGTATGTGCTGGCCAGGGCAGCAGTCGAACATTTTCTGTATCCAGAAAGGCACGTACAGGACCTGCAACATGCGGTCGTACATTATCCTGCTGAAAGGTAGGTTTCGCAGGGATCGAATGAAGGGTAGAGCCACGGGTCGTAACACAACTGAAATGTAGCGTCCACTGTTCTAAGCGCCGTCAATGCGAACAAGAGGTGACGAGAATTGTAACCAATGGCACCCCATACCATCACGCCGGGTGATACGCCAGTATGGCATTGACGAATATACGCCTCCAATGTGCGTTTACCGCGATGTCACCAAACACGGATGCGACCATCATGATGCTGTAAACATAACCTGGATTCATCCGAAAAAATGACGTTTTGCCATTCGTGCACCCAGGTTCGTCGTTGAGTACACCATCACAGGCGCTCCTGTCTGTGATGCAGCGTCAAGGGTAACCGCAGCCATGGTTTCCGAGCTGATAGTCCATGCTGCTGCAAACGTCGTCGAACTGTTCGTGCAGATGGTTGTTGTCTTGCAAACGTCCCCATCTGTTGACTCAGGGATCGAGACGTGGCTGCACGATTCGCTACAGCCATACGAGGCCGTTGGGATCCAGCACGGCGTTCCGCATTACCCTCCTGATCCCACCGATTCCATATTCTGCTAACAGTCATTGGATCTCGACCAACGCGAGCAGCGATGTCGCGATACGATAAACCGCAATCGGTATAGGCTACAATCCGTCCTTTATCAAAGTCGGAAACGTGATGGTAACGCATTTCTCCTCCTTACACGAGGCATCACAACAACGTTTCACCAGGCAACGCCGGTCAACTTCTGTTTGTGTATGAGAAATCAGTTGGAAACTTTCCTCATGTCAGCACGTTGTAGATGTCGCCACCGGCGCCAACCTTGTGTGAATGCTCTGAAAAGCTAATCATTTGCATATCACTGCATTTTCTTCCTGTCGGTTAAATTTCGCGTCTGTACCACGTTATCTTCGTGGTGTAGCAGTTTTAATTGCCAGTAGTACTAATCCGACGGAACACATCTGAGACGCTCTCGGGTAACAGCTACGTGCCCACAAGTTAAATTATATGTACAATATTTCTATGTCGCTGAGTCACAGTCATAGAGCATTTTTTGGAAGACTACATCGCCACTTCTCTGTACAGGCGTATTTATGTATATTTCTCGTGTACAATCAAGATTTCTGCTTTCACGCCATTATCGAGTGCAATGTTCTCAGACCATCAACATCATTTTACTGTGTACTGGGCAAAATGACAAACTGACTGTTCGACACATTTGCTTAACATTGATGTAAATGGTACAAAATTAATGTCGTGTAGGAATGGAGTACAGAATGTCGTACAAACACGCCATACCTGGAAAAGCTAGTCCAAAGCAGGTAAACAAAAGACCAGAATATGCCTTTAAGATCAATATGTTAATACAGAGAGGTGCTACTGTGCACAGACAAAACTTGGTCAAATGATCCATTTGTTGAGATTTCCAGAATTACCTCGTTAGAGAACAGAGGGAACGGCAGAAGGGGAAAGATGCAAGCTACAACGGAAATACAAATATGTTGCACTGATTGTTCAGCAGTTTAGATCTAGTGGCTAAAAGGTGAAAAAAAAATTGGCAAAATAATGTGTGGAACTGAAACCAAGACTCCTTATACAAGTCGCTTTAGAACTATTTCTTTCAGCTCGCAGCACCATATATTTAATGTCAGAAACGTACATCCATAGCGAATAAAAATGGTGTCCTTTAGATTTCTAGTTATTCCTTCTTTTCTAACGACTTGTTATTAGCCATATACTTTTTCTTTAGCGTTGTATAAGCATTATTCTGAAGACTATTGACGGTAATTCATACGCTCTCTACGAAGTTACCATGAGTCATCTCAGTATTTTAATATATTGCCAAAGATGTCTGTGTGACTTCACACATTAATCTCATTCTTGGTAATCTTACACGTGATTAATTATTTTCCTCTGTCTGAAATGGTCTTAAGAAACCCACTATTTTCGGAATTTCTACATCCACAGACCCAAAAAGGATTTTTTTTCTGCTCCTGTAGTCACGCTTCACTTATTACTTTACGAGTATGTTGTTGATTATAGGAGTGGTATCTGACATTCTTATGAGAACCACAAGAATCTATTCTTACCATGTGAAATATGTCTGACTGTAAGGCTCATTCAGTTATAAGTGATTAGCAGTTAAAGAGTAGCATTGAAACATAAGAGCTTATAGCTTATACAGTCATATACCTATTACAGATTTCGTGTTATGCAGCTGACCTTTTAGGTGAAATAATTAGGTTCATAAAATTCCTTTGGCTCCTTACAAACAATTGTATTTATAACATAATTGTCGTGCATTAAATTATTTAAAAAGGTAGTCTTGTCAAAAGAGTACTCAAAATTACGTATGCTTGAGTTTAAGAAGTTTCTGGAAAAATGCACCGTTTATAATAAACTATATTTATAGAGATATTGACGGAAGAATGTTTTTGGATACTCAGGAAACGAAGTTAGTATCTCAGGTACATAGTTTTTATTATTTTCCTTCTTAGTATTTTTTGAAGACTAAGATTTATTTTATAAGCGCTGAACTGAAATTTATTTACTCTTTTCGTATTTAACAAATTTAAAAGATTGCCAGCAATGATGGAAGAAATAAACATTTGGACCTCGGAACAAAAATCCTTTTAGTTCTAATTTTTCTAAAGTTTTTTTCTTTTTCAATTTCATAAGCTGTGTTAATAAGAACACTGCTTCACAAAAGCATTGGTTGTTCGAAGTCTTGACTCCTGTCCCATCTTAAGATCTCTACATTTATTTTTACAAAACACATGAGACAACGCTGTGGGTAGTAATACGCGCTCCAATATACGAAAGTATGTTTTGGTTAGCTTTACATGGATAATTTTCAATAAAACTTATCAGAGTGCCAAAGATCGTCATTTACGCTTGGTTAATTTTTTCTCCTCTTCCGAGAATAATTTTTGTGCTCTTCTGGCATCTTGCCGGATACATCTATCACTCCTGTTACTTTTTGAGGACTTCGGTTTCCTCTACTGATCTCACTCTTCACTAGGTAATGACACACGTCTTTAAGTTGTAAGACTTCTGTCTTTCTGTTGTACTAATAATTCTATGCCTTATTTGGTATCCCTTACGGGTTTTTCTTTCAGTTTTTCATAGAAAGCCAATCTTCTTTATTTCATTATAATCGAGGTGTTTTCAAACTTTCCGAATAAATGAAATGTTAATTCGACTGCTGTTACTTATTCGCCCACAATATCTTTGGCAGAGAGGTAATATTATCGTCGGATAATTCTTCAAAACTTCCGTACAAGAAGACTACAACAAACATTTAAACACTAGCCTGAGAAATTTGTGCCAAGGAAACTCACGAGAATCACTGACAAAACTAAGCAAATTTTACTGCGTCTGACATTGAAGCTTGAAAGAAAATAAATGTTACAGCAAAATTGTTTACTGGATATATAGTTAAACCTGGGTCATTAATTTCCACAAGCAACGCGCTTGCAGTTTTGCAAGCATGGCGTGCTTCAAACCTGCGGACCCAGAATTTTAGCTTGGTACTCGTTAGTGATGAATAACTGAAGAGACGGAGTTGGCAGATAGAAACCACGGTGCGAATCGTGTACGCGTAACACAATTTGCAGTGCACTACCCTCAGGAATAAGGGATTTGCACTGAACTGCTGATCAAGTACATAATTTTAAGATGTCATGTACTATGTTTACATTCTTTGGCTTTATATGGAATCAGTTTTACTTTTCAAGCCTATGAGTATGGCTACTGAACTAAGATCATTTTCCCCCGAATACGCAGTTGTAATGTGCTAGTGTGTTTTAAATAGGCGGTGCTTCGCAGCTGGTAGGTATTTGAGGAACACCCTATTCACTACGCCAAGTTAGAGTTCGCACAAAAAAAATTGTACTCACTACCAGATTGGATGGCACACGCCATCGTCAGCTATTCTGGACAAAAGATGTGATGTATCAACACGTGTACAAAACTGATACTCCTACATGAAAGGTCTATCTTGCAACTAAATGTAGATTTTATCACGCCTCATGAAAACTGAAATTTTGTAGCTGCGTCGTGGCCGGAACTTCTGGATGGATAACAACCTGCTAAAATTTCGAGTACTAAGTATTGTCAGGAATAAGCCAGCAGATGAGGCGAATTCTTGCAGCGCGATTTGTTTCCTCACTGGAACTACCTGGACTCCGTTGAATTCCATTTGGAAAACTCGATTAATTCGAGATTACTGGAAGCAATAAAAGCGGAGGCCCGTTTGTACTCCGTTCTATCTGGTGGCGGGGAACCGACAGAAGCAAAAATGCGAAAATCGTTATCCAATAATTGAACTGCTAATAGCAACGTAAAGTGTCTTAGCCCAAGTCACTATTGATTCTACATGCAACGTTGAGGCGAATATACATATTTACCACCCTTCTGTAGTTCGCGCTAAAGTCAAAACTATTCGATCACTTGTCTTAATTGCGGCTTTCGTTTGCTACAGAAACAAAAAGAGTCGTAAATGGTTACCCAATGTCAAGAGTACGATTTCCAAAGCTATCGCAGTCTCACTTCCATTCACGCTTACCAGAGTAACTGATGGTATTAAATCATCAGTTTCACTTTGAAAGCTGTTAATATTTCCATTAAGTTGTACGTCCCACTCCTTTCCATTAGGAAGGAGTTTCTTTTATTCATTGACAACTTCATTATTTAGGTCGATCTTGATATTATTATTAATTTATGCATTTCTGAACTGCAAATTCGAGTGATCATTAGAGAAGAAATCTTTAACTGTTGAAACTATACAATGTAATACCTCGTTATCCGTCGAAATAAGAACCAAAACTTTGAATGAACTCTTATGTTTACATCTGTGATTACGAAAACTAACATATTATAGTGATGAAATACTGTCAAATCATTTCTAAAACTATAAATACTCTGATACGAAATGCTAACTTTTTCCGATAACTAAACAATTTCATCTGTGATTTAAAAATGTAATGCTCCGTCCAGTCGTTAATGACTCTTTGAGAAGCAATTATACCGGACATCCTCCCCTAGCATTACTTTTCCTCAACAGTAGTTGTCAATACCAGTGTTACTTTTGAATTTTGGACACGTTAGTATTATCTCAGTTGCTTCTCTGAAAACTTTCATATAATTTTATAAGCGATATGTTATATTTCAAGACAAAATTAATGATTAGTAATTACTTTATTTTCGATACTATAATCGATAAGTACTAATTTTGAACGTACAGTTAAAATTATTTTTTGAGAAACATTTGAAATTACGAACTATTGGCACACTTAAAATTTCTATAATTAATTACGCAATACTGTACTGGTTACTATGTTTATTTCTGGATTCATTTGTAAGATAATAATCGAAAGTAATAATGTAACAGAAACTAATAGAAATTCGTTTGTCAAGAAACACTGTAAACCCTTTGGAATATTGTGTTTTTCGCTGAACTAGACAGTCTCTGATGGGATCGGACGTATTTTTGTCTTTGGCGTGAACAACGTAATTTCAGTTTTGTTATTGTGAAAAATCAAAAGACTGTATGCTATACTAAAATGTGACAAAATATATTAACGTAACAACAAAAATTCTGCAACAACAATCTTCAAATTTATTTAGATCAGTCCAACCGTGAGGACCTAAATTATGAAATTTCAGCTTCAAGAATCAGACCCCTAGATAAGAAGAATTTCAGCCAAATCTATACGTAAGGATAAGTAAACTAGAAAGTTTATTGTAATCTTCAAATTGGTTCAAATGGCTCTGAGCCCTATGGGACTTAACATCTATGGTCATCAGTCCCCTAGAACTTAGACCTACTTAAACCTAACTAACCTAAGGACATCACACAACACCCAGTCATCACGAGGCAGAGAAAATCCCTGACCCCGCCGGGAATCGAACCCGGGAACCCGGACGCGGGAAGCGAGAACGCTACCGCACGACCACGAGCTGCGGACTATATTGTAATCTTCGCACCTCTCAAATTTTTCATAGAAGACTTTGTTTATTGTGAACAATAGCTGCGAGTAGGAAGGAGGGGCAGATTACACAAAATAAGACAGATTTCATTCTAACTGCAGTTAAACTTCGACATCATTATCGACAAAGCCTTACTTCATTCGGAGAAGGTTCGCTGAGGAGAGTGTCAGTGGCCTGTTTGAATAAGCTGTCATCCTCATGAAGCGGTTTCCTAAAATTACTGTGAACCGAAATTAGGACTCATGGATGTGTATATTAATCGTTTTTTCACTTTAGTATAGATCACTTACGTTACTCTGCATCTTTTGCCAAGTATAACGTAAACTTCTCATTCATTGGCTTCTTCTTCTGCTCCATAAGCTTCATGTAGCCGTAATCCTTTATGGCTTGATTAGAAGAATGATATACAATGATTGTTTCACGCCTGAAAGTGAATGAATAATTGATGCACACGACATAAGGAAAACTAT
This sequence comes from Schistocerca cancellata, assembly GCF_023864275.1. Taxonomy (NCBI): domain Eukaryota; kingdom Metazoa; phylum Arthropoda; class Insecta; order Orthoptera; family Acrididae; genus Schistocerca; species Schistocerca cancellata. The sequence continues at coordinate 406,425,081 of NC_064626.1, read as the reverse complement.
CCTCCAAGACACCAGATGGCTCTTTTTTTCGTGTTGAGTCGAAGCACTATATTAGTATGTGTTTCTATAGAAAATTGACTGACGTGCAATTTATCTTCCACAGTAAAGTTGTAAATATCGTTAAGTTTTGTTTTGGTGTTCACTAAGCGTTTATGCCACATCGGATATGAATGTGTTTCGCATTTTAAAACAATTTTATTTCTCTAGGTTTTACGCATGCTATAAATTATATTTGGATATACAGTACCCTTTTTTCGTCCTAGCTGTTTTCCCACTTTCTTACCAATATTTCTTGTTACCAATTTCTCTGTAATCCGTAATTACGCATTTTATACTGGGCACAGTACTTATTACTCAATTTCCCTGAAGCTCAGACTTTTTTTTTCTCAACAATTCCTGCTGCCGAATTGCTATTTCGTGGCTTTTCATCATAGTGTCCATAGACTACAACCTCACCCAAACGACTTTTACGACCTTGTACCTACTTTTTTAATATTTCAGATTTCAAAACTGCGATCAATTTTGCCTTAAATATCATGTCTACCCCTAGTCACAAATATTTCAAACTCTTATTACATTTATACTTACAACATCAGGCAGACGTATTATACTGCATGTACCATAACATGCTTGCATATCCTGTTGCGTTTATTTCCTCTGTGCGAACTTTCAAGAACTGTTAGAGAAATGCTGTATAAATCTATGTATCAAGATAAGAGATTTGGGGCGCTTCCTTCATCTTCAGAGAGGCACAGAGTGCTAATAAAACTTTGAAAATCAGCACCCATTTATTTTACTGTTTAAAGAATATTTCCACTGAAAGCTAATTTCTTCAACCTCCGAATGCACACAACTCCTGCACGATCTCTTCATTCGGAGGGCAAGTTATATGTCTATCAATCAAGAATGTTACTACGATTAACTCAAGGCTATAGACAACGTGTTTGAGTAGCTGAAAGGCTCCAGTTAGCGACCACGGAGAACGATTTTTGAGAGACACTTTTGAGCATTATGGCATCAGAAGAATAAGCTGCTGGAATTGGATAGTGACCACATGTTCTTCAGATATTCATAGGAGAAGTGAACTCTCCACACACCACATACCACGGTCTGGTTTCTGCACGTTTCAGCTCTCCCCTGTGATAAACAATGTAACCAACATCATCTTGACAGATTAGGCGTCGACTACCTGTCGACGTTTCATTTTTAAACTCACTAATTCGACATTCGTTTTGGGGGGAAGAGTGCAAAAATTAGATTTCGAGTGGTAGCCGCAGTTAGAATATTTGCTTCTCCATAACTCGAGTCAAGTACCTCAATCACTGTGCTAGTTTACAGCCCAAGAAGTCACATTTTACATAGAAGCACGCAATTCTAGTTTCATTATTCAGTTGGAAAATCGCATTTATGAAAGTAGATTTTATTGATACCAACGTTCGTGGCATTTTTTCGTCTGTCAAGCAGTTTATCAGCCTACAAGTAGGGTACAGCTGTCTCTGTGTAACATACTGAAACATCTACATATGGTCAATATTAGAAGATCCAAGCACACTCTAGGATGCGAACATGTTATAGAATGACCGGAATTTTTGAGGTTCAGACATGGGTAGCGAGAGCCACACTACTTGCCCCAATATTGCAATCTGTACCACTGAATATCAGACTGTGAGAAAAACCTTCAATGAAACAGAGGAACCAGTGCAGGATCTATTATATGAAATGAGCAGTAATACGAGCACACAGTATGAATCGAGAGAGAAGCAAAGAACAGCCAAAGTAATGAGGTGCAGTAGAAATGAGATTATTGAGAAACTTTATCTAAAATTTGGGACCATCAGGTAGACGAACTGTAGGTGTATAGGTACCCTGTAATCAAAATAACAACGAACGTAGCAAGTAGGACATAACATGAAGACTAGTAAAAATAGGAAAAGAGATCACTAGTTTCAAGTGGCGATCTTAAGTTGAGGAAGAAATTTATGAAAATGTACGTCTAAAGTACATCAGTGTATGTAAGTGAATAGTGGCTGTGAGGGGAACGGAAATGAAAAGAGTCGAAGTGTCTGAGATGTGGTGCTATAGGAGGCTGTTGAAAAAAACGCTTATAAGAAGAAGGGACGGGATGATACGACATTTGTAAAGAAATCAAAAGAAAACTGCCATGGTACTGGTGGGAGCTGCGAAGCCAGAAAATTGTAGAAGGAGACAGAACCGGAAGACATCAACAAGTAATTGATGTCGTTGGTCGCAAGTGTTACTCAGAGATAAAGAACTTAATATGGAAGCGAAATTCATAGCAGCTCGCATCAAATCATTCAGAAGACTGATAACCCAACAAAAAGTGTTGCTTCACTACACAGCTGCACTCAGTATAAGTTTCACCATGAAATAAATGTGAATCTTGTAAACTAAGGGGATAGCACTGGACAGTAGTTTTGCTGCAGGCAGTGACAAAGGTGTCTATAAATGCACTGCTCGCCGGTACACAGAGTGGGAGAAAAATCGCAACAACGAGAAGGAGTTGCGTGACAAAAATAAAGCACGAAAATCAGGTCTATTTTAAATACACGATGTAACGGTGGTGGGTGTTAGTTACCTTTGAGAATGGACGTGGTGAGTTGCTGTTAATCAAGAATACCTTTAAGGCGACGAAGATGCCATTATCAACACCTCACTGAGTTTGAACGAGTTCGTATAACAGGCTTACGAGAAGCTGGATATTCCTCCTCAGGTACTGCAGAAAGACTGGGCAGGAATGTAGCCACTGTACATGGTTGCTGGAGGCGGTGGTGACGGGAATGTTCGATCGCAAGGAGACCGGGCTCTGGATTGTCACGTGGCGGTACGGAGAGGGAAGAAATCGAGTTCGGCGTGTGGCTCTGACGCATCGTGCTACATCTGCAGCAGCAATTTAAGCAGCAATTAGCACCACAGTGACACAATGAGGTGTAACAAATGGGTTACTTCAAGGGCAAATCCCGTCCACACGTCTTGTAGCGTGCATTTCACTGACCCCAAACACCGCCAAGTGCTATCAAGAGAGAGCTCATTGCAGAGCAAGGGGGAGGCTCGTTGTATTTCCTGATGAAAGCTGGTTATGTCTCAGTGCCAGTGATGACCGTCTGTAGGTTAGACGGAAGCCGGTTGAGGGCCTGCAAACAACCCGTCTGCGTGCTGGACACACTGGACCTACACCTGGAGTTACGGTCTGGAGTAAGATTTCGTATGACTGAGGAGCACTCTCGTGCTTATCCCACTGCAAGTTTGTACCTCAGTCTGGTGGTTCGACCTGTTGTACTACCATTCGTGGAAAGAATTCCACTGCGTGTTTTCCAAAAGGTTAGTAGTCACCCATATACCGCGGCTGTAACAGAACATGTTCTACGGAATGTCGACATGTGCCTTGGCCTGTTCGATCAGCAGATATGCCTCCAGTGGAGCACATATGAGACATCATGGGACGATAACTTCAGTGTCATCCACAACCTGCATTAACCGTCCCTGTACTGACCGACCAAATGCAACGGATATGGAACTCCATCACACAAACTGACATGAGGCACCTGTACGAAACAATGCACCCACGTTTGCATTCAACATTCTGACTGCTACACCGGTTGTTATTGTAGCAGCATTTCACATTTGCAATGGCTTATCTGCACATGCATTAACTGGTGACTTGCAATGTTAATCACGTAAACATGTTACCTTAAGAAATGTTTTCCTGAAATTTCATTACCCTATATTAATTATACATATTTTGGTGTTTCGATTTTTTCCGTCATTCTTAAAGACGCCAATATCACGGTTTATAGGAAAAAGCATAAAACAAAAACGAAAATGAATAATATCACCTGGGGTAGGAATCGTGAGGTGAACAGAGAGCATCAGGATCAGAACTGAGAGCTGAACAGAGAGCATCAGGATCAGAACTGAGAGCTGTCGACAGTTCGCTACGGTTTTTCGTGTCACCATTCCCTGGCTCTATGAATGAACTGGAAGGACTAAATTGATAACCTTAGCTTATAATAATTCCTATCTTGGATCACAATGTTTACTAGTAATAGGGTTATTAATTACTGCCGCTAATGACCATCTTCAGACCTGAGTAAGGGCATGTTGCTTTATACGTACTATGCTAATGCGTGTGGAACGTCATTAGCCATTTCGACTTCGCCAAACAAATAAAATTATTGTGCCGAAGTGCAGTATGTATACTTCAGTGGCGCTCTCAAATATCATAATTTTATTTGTTTGACGAAGCCGGAATGGCTAATGATGTTAACTGCACCGTTAATAGCGCGATATCTGTAATGCAACACGCTTTTTCTCAGGTCTGAAAATGGTCATTAGCAACCGAAATTAATAACCTGATTAAATATAAAGTTGAGAACCAAGATTAGATTAGAGTAAATCAAATATTTTCCTGGATCGCTGGAAATTTTTTCGTGACTATGTCACAACAAGTACGTTAATGACAAGTATTACTGACGACATTTCTGACACTGTAAGAGACCCAATAGATTTTTTGTAATACTCTATATCATTGAATTCGGTTAAAAAATTAAAATTTAGGAACGACAAATTCTGTTCACTTTGAAGAACATTCTGCAGTAGTGTTAACTGTTTCCTAGAACAATCCCCCAATTCCTGAAACGAACAAGTTCGTAACAGATTGTCAGGCTACAGGAAAACTGCCTTTCATAGTAGAAGTTCAGGTCGCCTCAGTTTTTCTGAAATGTTGCGATTGGAAGAATAATATGTACACCTCAGATCATTTTGTAAATATATTATTCTGGCATTATTTCAATGCTTCTCAAATTTTACTATCCTTTTCTGACCTGTTCTGACAGTATCTACTTATCACACTTAACAGCCTTTACGATCCCATTATATACTAACAAACTCTACTTCCCTACAAATACTCCAGTCTGTAATCTCTGCTTTATGAAAATAAATAAACATTAAGGGATAAGGTTTCTCACAGTGTTTTATAGGTGCACCACAACGATATTGTGGTATTGACCTATGAATCGAAACAGCGGTAATGTGTCGGACGCTTCTTACCTTTCCCTCAGGGTACAATGCTGGGCTGTTTACGATCAAGCATGCACTGGAGCAGAAAAGATCTCAAGATAGTGCCAAGTCCCTTCCTTCTTTACAGGCAACTCAACACATGTACCCAACAGGTAAATAATTTCAAAAGATGTAAGACGCTATCATTCTCGTACAGAGGCAGGAGACGGGCATAGTATTCTTTTGGGTAGCTGGAGGCCCCAGAGAAACGAAATAGCGGACAGAGCAGAGAAACCAGCTTGCCAGAAAATCTCTGTAGCATACTCTCATGGCCATTTGCTGCTGCTCTGTCTTGGGTAGCAGCCTGCCAGGGAATTTCTGTGGCGCACTCTGAAGTTCTCTTACTGGTCTTAGATAGTGCAAAGAGAAGGAGAAAGAATACCTGAAAAACAACGCGCTGAGGTCAGAGAAACCTTCTATCCGACTGTGGCATGCTTTCTTCCAGTGTTATTGCGGAAATTACGTTTTCTCAGTCGTCTTCGTAAACTAAACTGCACAGTGATACATGCGTACCTCATCTGACAAGAAGTCTCGTCAGGTGGAGGGCTTTTGGTGTATCCCCCACAGTACATTAAATTTTATCTTCGAGTGTCTTATATGCTGACAACAGGGAAAAATCTTGATTAAAAACGATCTGGTATCAAAATTAGAAAACTTTCAAGATCCTGTGTGGCGTTCCAGCTCCTCCCCTATCCGAATGGACTGAGCTCTTAATATGTTTCAACGTAGCTGATCCTACTAATTTTGGGATCAATTAGCCACATATAAGACACTTTTTATTTGTAGAGGCCACGATTGAAATATCAGGCTTAGGCTACTATCAAGAGGATCACTGAGAAAACTTTTGTTGTTTAACACGTGTCAAAATTTAAAAACACCAGTAAAACGTTATCACATCGGCGTCATGTAGTCTATTCCACTGGCTGTGTATGTAACACTTTATGTAATCAAAGTATGTCAAATCTTTATATCCACACCCAGTGAAGATGGACCATGCGACGAACACACGTGAAAATGGCCTGATGTTTTAAAAGTTTTACATGTCCTAAGGCACAGAATTTTTCAGAGTTTCCTTTTATGATCGACGACGAAAATTATGCGCATTTAAGAAATTTGATATGGCTGTGAAACCCACCTAAGAAAATCATTCACATTCAACGAGATATTGGTCAACGTGATGGCAAATTGTGAGACAAGTGTAGATAGAGAAGAAACCTGCACTCAGAGAAAAATGTGTTGCATTACTTACTGAACACTCCACGTATTTTCAGAGGATAGAGGTAATTTGTCTCTACAATCGCTTTCAACTGTTTCGTTAGACTGACAAGTGGACTTGTTTTCCTTTTGCATCCGTGTTCTATGTGCTCTGTGATGACATTCCGGGTGATCAAAAAGTCAGTATAAATTTGAAAACTGAATAAATCACGGAATAATGTAGATAGAGAGGTACAAATTGACACACATGTTGGGATGACATGGGGTTTTATTAGAACCAAAATAATACAAAAGTTCAAAAAATGCCCAACAGATGGCGCTTCATCTGGTCAGAATAGCAATAATTAGCATAACAAAGTAAGACAAAGCAAAGATGATGTTATTCACAGGAAATGCTCAATATGTCCACCATCATTCCTCAACAATAGCTGTAGTCGAGAAATAATGTTATTAACAGCACTGTAAAGCATGTCGGGAGTTATGGTGAGGCATTGGCGTCGGATGTTGTCTTTCAGCATCCCTAGAGATGTCGGTCGATCACGATACACTTGCGCCTTCAGGTAACCCCAAAGCCAATAATAGCACGGACTGAGGTCTGGGGACCTGGGAGGCTAAGCATGACGAAAGTGGCGTCTTACCACACGATCATCACCAAACGACGCGCGCAAGAGATCTTCCAGGCGTCTAGCAATATGGGGTGTTTTTTTTTTTTGTTGTAATAAAACTCTATGTCATTCCAAGCATGTGTGTCAATTTTTACCTCTCTATCCACATTATTCCGTAGTTTATTAAGTATTCAAGTTTATACTGACTTTTTGATCACCGGGTAGTTGTCGATATGGAGTTAGACACTAACCATCTTCGTATGGTTGATTCCCTCTAACTGCATCGTATGGTAATAGTCTGCTACCACGTCCGTGTACTGCGATACCGTATCATGCAGCCGCATACTGTCACCATTTGTTTACCTCCAGACTACTATTTCAGCTGTGTCGCCAACCTAGCATGCGCAAAGACGCAACAGGGATCTGTTCTCACACCAGCCTCAATGACAGTGTTTTATCAGAGCCCAGATGGCGCGTACTTATCTCGGACGATTCGTCATTCAAGTTTCATATATTTCCCCAAGAATTAGACCACTCGGCGGAGCGTCGGCGGGAGATGCCGAGCCGGAATATGTTTTTCGGCTAATTCCCCGGAGTAATTAATGCAATCTTTCCTGTTGTGTACTAAATTACTCAGTACGGCGGCTCCTTTAATCCTACTAGCGGTGATGTATTAGCAAAAATGTATTTTAAGAGCGGGCGGTTTTATCGGCGGCCCGGAGCCAAAGCCCGCCGCCGACGCCGAGGCGATGCCGGAGCGCAGCGTCGGGCTAGCTCGCGGCGCTAATGGGTCGACGGAGCAGCGCGCGCCGGCCAGCCGCCATTAAGAATTCACGTGGCGAACGGCGCCGAGGTGAGGCGAAAAACAGCCACAATCAGCCGGCGACGCGCTGCGCCTGCGGTCTTGCTACACTGCAACACGCGTTCGCGCCGTGTTCAGCACGGGTCGGGTTCCGCGTAACGAATGTTGGAGCAAGCAGCCGACCGTAGCACTCACTGCAGAACAACTGCTCTCCGTAAACTAGCGACAGATCTCAAAACTGGCCACATCTTGTGTAAGCACAAGGCAGTTGACATGATTGTTCATAGGGCTGTTACCAGTTGCACTGCAAGAAACTATCAGAAGGGGAACCTTAGAGCACCATAAGCCAGAAGCTTATTGGACGGATATGAGGAACCTGATCGTTTTGCAGCACTATGGATGATGTAGAAATAGTAAAAGTAACTCTGCGCCACTGACGTAAGGCAGCAGTGAAATGGCGTTTCAAGGTGTTCGGTTCAAATGGCTCTGAGCACTATGGGACTTAACATCTGTGGTCATCAGTCCCCTAGAACTTAGAACTACTTAAACCTAACTAACCTAAGGACATCACACACATCCATGCCCGAGGCAGCATTCGAACCTGCGACCGTAGGGGTCACGCGGTTCCAGACTGAAGCGACTAGAACCGCACGGTCACACAGACCGGCCAAGGTGTTGGAAATTCCCGTTATAAACTTCTAGATCTTGTAGAGGGGAGTGCGTAGATAGTATTCAGATTGGAACACATGTCCGAAAACGTACCGTTTCCGTGCTACAGCCGTTTGAAAACATGTTTGTCAGGTAGGTACGCAAAATGGTGGCCACGGTCCGGGGTGGTTATGTTGGATCGGCTGATGTCGTTTGACGTCTATCCTACCTCTCTGACCTGGCCAGTCTCATTCCCGTGTCTGTGAGTGTTACAGCAACAAGGCTGAACATAGGTTTGCAGAATACAGCGACATGATCCTTCTGAATTGCAAAGCTAAAGGTAATAGAAAAGGAGCTCGATGCCTTTATCAAGATCGTTCTCCACAAGGTTCGACTCCATCGTATACAATTTTCGCCACAATTACGCAACGGCTTCGAGAAATACCACCAGGCGTGACAGTGGTGCTCCGAGGCGACCCCGCAAACCCGAACTGGAAGAGACCGCACTGCACCACGTTGAAGAGAACGAGTACACGAGCAGTTTATTTGGCTTTTATTGAGTGGAATCGTAAAACAAGTGATGTTCTGGCTCACGCTTATCAGTTACCAACGTTTTCCAATGCTTGTAGCACTGAAACGGTACTTTTCCGAAGATGGGTTTCTATTCCAAGTATTATTTAGCCGCTCTCCTCTACATGTACTACAAGTTTGTACTATGAATTTCAGAAAAACCCTGAATGTACCATTTGTTTGTATTGAATGATCGGAGTATCGTAGTTCGACGTGTGGATGTGACACAGTGGCAGAAAGGGTCTACCGTAAGACTGCATTGCATCGCGGCGGTGACACCGAGTAAAATGGTCTCGGGCTTCCAGCTAAGTCGAGTGATTAAATGCCACGAGCTTTCGACAGAGCACCATCCGCCCGTGGTCAAGAGGAATGACCCTGTCAGGCTACTGACAGAATCGTACCGAAGTGATCCTGAGGCGTTGGAAAGTCTTTCAAAGCTGCAAACCGCTACCTCGCCCTCTCACCCGGAGAATTATCTTCTGGTAATTTGTTTTACAGATTTACCAAATTTTACAAATTTATTGAAATTTCATTTTCAGAAATCAAAAGGCTTTTTTATTGTGGTGAAAACTTTATAAAGTCAAGATATTTCTTTATTTTCAACAATCTGTATCAATGGACCTTGCTCTCATCTTCAGGACCTCAAAAAGTTTTCTTATAAAACTTCTCATCAGGTTCCATCACAGAATGGACATGTTTTATAAGAAAAATTTTCAGAAAACCTGAAGATGACAGCAAAGTCTTTCGAAACTGGTAGTTATAAATAAAGAAATATTTATTCGATCTTCGCTTTATAGGGTTAATACATTATGAATTTATAAAAATGTTTAATGAAAACGGTGTATTATTAAATAATAGTTGGTATCAGTTGTCAGGCACAACGGTCTCTCGTTTCATTTGCGCCTTGAAAATGACAGGGTGTTCATCTGTCGAAATAACGACGTTCCAGTAAGTTATTTCAGAGTTCGATACGGAAGAAGTACAAGTATCAGAGCAAAAGCAGTGGCCAGGAGAACTAGTAAACTATATATACGCTCCACCTTTTCTACTTGTTTTCTCCACTGTAGCGGATATGCTTCCTAACTGCTTAGACATGAAAGATCGTAGCGAGTTAGCAGTAAGAACTCCGTTGTTCAAAATGAGAGAGATGGGTAGTTGTATTAACCATGTGTACTGTCCAACTTAAACTATGCCATAAGTATGTTCGATTATCGTCGTTTCTTCGTGTCTCTACATGGACAAAATGACACTGTAGGAATAAAAATATAAAAACAGCATGGGTTTACATCGCGGGACGAGCGTAAGGCTTCTTCCGTCAGACAGAAGACAGCAACACATACGTCAGGAGTACTTAACGTACATGTCCCGGTTAATCCTTAAGTCATCTTTCTATCCTGAATTTTTTCACGGCAAGTTATGGGCCTCCTCTTTGCCAATGCTCTGGGCGGGGACCAACCACACCATGCTCCTGGTGTGGCCCTATTTATCGGTAGGTCCTCATATAGTCTAGCTGCCGGCTCTGTCGTCACTGGTGCTCACGGCATCGCCATATGTGGGAACACATTGACTCTGTGTTCGTTTCGAGCGCTTCATCATCGCGATCGCCCCCGCCGCACTGAGCTGAGTGATTTTTATCTCGATAGCTTCTTTAATTACACTGTCCTGCAGGCCACGCCATCAAAAAGGTTTCATTAAACTTGAAGCGGTGCTCATGTTCGGAACATGTTCAGCAGTGTAGGGGATAAAACGTCTCATACTTCTTCCTGTATTATTCTACAATAGGCACGATTGGCCCGATTTAAGACTGTCCGCGCTCGGAAGATGTCTTGTAGACTCCAGGTGTCTTGTAGGCCACAGGTGGTCCAAGACTTGCATCTTTACCTGATCACAGTAATTTTCGGATTTTTGTCAGAGGCCTGAAGATCGATTTAACTTCGTGTCTTCTCCGTAGGGGGCTTATCTTGCCCGACATAGAGCCATAAAACGACAAGAAAGCTTGTTCGTTTTCCTGCTCCTCATTGGTGATCGTATTGCATTTCTTGCATGAGATCGCTTCAGTTATTTGTTGAGGACCATGAATAGGTGTCTCAAATCTTGAGACAGGTTATCTGCGTCTGGTACCGTTCCTGCACGATCTGCCGATGTTGGTAACACATTGCGCTCGTGTGCTGGGTGATGGCTGACGGGATGCAAGTCGAGTGCGATGTCGGTAGATATTCTGTAGACGCTGTGGCCAAGATATCCGTTTCTTTTGCGGTGGACAAGGATTTCTAGGAAAGCCAATACATCGTCTGTTTCTATTTCGTCTGTTTTGGTCGTTACTGTTAATATTCTCGAAACTGTCCGTAAAGAGGGTCACAACAGCTGGAGCTAACTGGCTTCCCATCGCGACACAGGCCGTCTGCTGATAATAGTGGCCGTTGTACAGAAAATAAGAAGACGGAAAGGGTGTCTAAATACCTTGAACATGTCACTTTCAAAGATGTGGAATACTAAGCCCAAAGAGTCTTTTGTAGACACATTCGTTAACAGCGCCAGTGAAGCTGATTACAGCATGACTCTCACTAAGTCGATCAACCAATGGCGGAAGGACACCCCATTCTTGTGTCTTCGGATGAGCGTAGACAGTAGTCGGTCTAAGTATCTGTTGGACAAGGTTCTTGACCACACTGTCTTATAGCGAAGAGCGCCTAAGGAGCCCAGATGTCCATTTTATTCTCATTCAGTAGCGCGCCGATCTTCGTACTTTAATCAGGGTATTCCATAATTATAGCTGTGTTCCCACTGTCACTAGGAAGAACCACAACGCTTTTACCATTGTGTAGGGCTCGCAGACCGTTAAACTCAGCCCAGCTCACGCTGGGTGCTGGGATCTTTGTTTTCGTGAGAATACGTCTCGTTTCATGCCGTATTTTGCCGCCGTTTCACTTGTGAAACGCAAACCCGAGAGGACTTGCTAATGTCAGTGAAGGCAGGTCCATCTCAACCAGTTTCCGAGATAACATTGGAATGGGAACTGTATACAATGCCGTCTGTCATCTAACAAAACGCCACTGCCAACAGCGACGGATAACCCTGCACGTCTTCAATCTGCCAGACAGCACATAAACTGGAAACGGCTACTCGGGGCGTGTATGTGGGCCGACAAGTGGTGCCTTTTTTCTCTTTTCAAGTGATGCAATGAGTCTAGTGGACGGTCGATCTAATGAGGCGTTTACTCCGTAACAAGTTATAGGTGGTTCCGTGATGATTTGGGACTAACTCATTTAGGCTACCGTGAACACTAACTAGGATCGATAATGGATTTTAACTATGCAGCAGAGTGAGCGTTGATACACTCCTGGAAATTGAAATAAGAACACCGTGAATTCATTGTCCCAGGAAGGGGAAACTTTATTGTCACATTCCTGGGGTCAGATACATCACATGATCACACTGACAGAACCACAGGCACATAGACACAGGCAACAGAGCATGCACAATGTCGGCACTAGTACAGTGTATATCCACCTTTCGCAGCAATGTAGGCTGCTGTTCTCCAATGGAGACGATCGTAGAGATGCTGGATGTAGTCCTGTGGAACGGCTTGCCATGCCATTTCCACCTGGCGCCTCAGTTGGACCAGCGTTCGTGCTGGACGTGCAGGCCGCGTGAGACGACGCTTCATCCAGTCCCAAACATGCTTAATGGGGGACAGATCCGGAGATCTTGCTGGCCAGGGTAGTTGACTTACACCTTCTAGAGCACGTTGGGTGGCACGGGATACATGCGGACGTGCATTGTCCTGTTGGAACAGCAAGTTCCCTTGCCGGTCTAGGAATGGTAGAACGATGGGTTCGATGACGGTTTGGATGTACCGTGCACTATTCAGTGTCCCCTCGACGATCACCAGTGGTGTACGGCCAGTGTAGGAGATCGCTCCCCACACCATGATGCCGGGTGTTGGCCCTGTGTGCCTCGGTCGTATGCAGTCCTGATTGTGGCGCTCACCTGCACGGCGCCAAACACGCATACGACCATCATTGGCACCAAGGCAGAAGCGACTCTCATCGCTGAAGACGACACGTCTCCATTCGTCCCTCCATTCACGCCTGTCGCGACTCCACTGGAGGCGGGCTGGACGATGTTGGGGCGTGAGCGGAAGACGGCCTAACGGTGTGCGGGACCGTAGCCCAGCTTCATGGAGACGGTTGCGAATGGTCCTCGCCGATACCCCAGGAGCAACAGTGTCCCTAATTTGCTGGGAAGTGGCGGTGCGGTCCCCTACGGCACTGCGTAGGATCCTACGGTCTTGGCGTGCATCCGTGCGTCGCTGCGTTCCGGTCCCAGGTCGACGGGCACGTGCACCTTCTGCCGACCACTGGCGACAACATCGATGTACTGTGGAGACCTCACGCCCCACGTGTTGAGCAATTCGGCGGTACGTCCACCCGGCCTCCCGCATGCCCACTATACGCCCTCGCTCAAAGTCCGTCAACTGCACATACGGTTCACGTCCACGCTGTCGCGGCATGCTACCAGTGTTAAAGACTGCGATGGAGCTCCGTATGCCACGGCAAACTGGCTGACACTGACGGCGGCGGTGCACAAATGCTGCGCAGCTAGCGCCATTCGACGGCCAACACCGCGGTTCCTGGTGTGTCCGCTGTGCCGTGCGTGTGATCATTGCTTGTACAGCCCTCTCGCAGTGTCCGGAGCAAGTATGGTGGGTCTGACACACCGGTGTCAATGTGTTCTTTTTTCCATTTCCAGGAGTGTATGAAACTTACCGGCAGATTAAAACTGTGTGCGAGATCGGAACTCGAACAAGGAACCTTGGTCTGCCCACTGAACTACCCAACCACGACTCAGGACCGCCGTCAAAGTATTACTTCCTCCAGTAACTTTGGCTGTGTGTTAGACTTCCTTTTGCCCAGTATAGTGCAGCAACTAGAGATGGTATGGACTCAACAGGTTGTTGGAAGTCCCTGCAGAAATATTGGGCCAATCTGTATCTTTGGCCGTCCATAATTGCGAAAGTGTTGCTGGTGAAGAATATTGTGCTCGAATTAACCTCTTGATTATGTCCCATAAATATTCCATGGGATTCATGTTGGGTGATGTGGGTGGCCAAATCATTATCTTGAATTGTCCAGAATGTTCTTCAAATCAGTCGCTAACAGTTGTGGCTCGCTGATATGTTTGGCAAGTTTAAGTCCATGAATAGCTTCAGATGGTTTCCAAGTAGCCTTCGGGAGGACGACGGTTCAGTCCCGTCTCCGGCCATCCTGATTTAGGTTTTCCGTGGTTTCCCTAAATCGCTCCACGCAAATGCCGGGATGGTTCCTTTGAAAGGGCACGGACGATTTCCTTCCCCATCCTTCCCTTACCCGAGCTTGCGCTCCGTCTCTAATGACCTCGTTGTCGATGGGACGTTAAACACTAATCTCCTGCTCCTCCCACCTCCTCCAAGTAGCCGAACAAAAACATTTACAATCATTGATCGGTTCAGTTGGACCAGAGGACCCAGTCCATTCCATGTAAACGTAGCCAACACCATCATGGAGCCACCATCAGCTTGAACAGTGCATTGTTGACAACTTGGTTCCATATCTTCGTGGGTTCTGCGCCACGCACCATCCGTATCATCGGCTTTTCAGAATTTAAATAGGGACTCATGTGACCAGACTACGGTTTTCCAGACGTCTAGGAACCAGCCGGTATGATCACGAGCTCAGGAGAGGCGCTGCAGGTGATATCCTGCTGTTAGCAAAGGCACCCGCTTCGTTCGTCTGCTGTTTATTTCCTATCAGAAACTTTGCTAGATACTTACCTATCTAAAGAATATTTTGCAGTGCTCTTGAACTCTGTCCATAGATGCTCTACGTTGACAGCACTGGGATTTATATTCTCGTGCGGCTCGCACAGGTATTCTAAAATCTATCTCTTGTCGTTTTCGTTAAGCAGGAAGATCTTCCTGCTTTGCTTTGTATTTCTCATCACAACTGTATTAAGCGATATTGTAACGGACTTATGCTCACTGATTCGTTGTTCTAGGCTAACTGAGTCGGAAAGTTAGGGTCTGTTTGTCCTCAGCAGGCCTAAGACATTACCTCCACGGGTCGGTTCTCTGATTAAACACTCAGGGTAATTTTTTGATAAAACAGACACTTCACATGACTCTCTGTCCCTACTACCCGTCCTAATCACTTGAGTCTCCTACTCTGTAGTCGGTGATTAGAAATCTTCACGTAAATCTGTAACATGTACAGCAAATTTACGCAAAATATTCTCTAAGTTTCCTCTTATCTGTTCCGCCACTACCCTGCTGAGGCATGGGGTCTACAAAAGGCATCCGAAAATCACGTTTGATCCACCTTTATCACGTGCCTTCACTAGAATTATTTGGTATTCGTAACCTACACTAATCTCATTACATATTACCATATTTTTTGTGGCTATGAACAGGTGGCCATCCTTTCTTTGCAATATAAATTCCAGTCGTAATTTAGAATTTCATTGCTATTGACTTCTGATTTCGGCCAGCTATCTGTCCCTAGTACCATGTGGGCACTGTTACCACGTGTAATGGAGATTAGTTCCCGGTCATATCCACAGACGCCCCTGCGGTTAACTAGTGCTACAATCACATCGTTCTTTTTCCTATCTGCTATCATGAATTCTACTCTGTATTGACTCAGAAGCCACGCATCAGGTCTGTAGGTGCATTTTTCTATCCTAGAAATCCACATGGGCACGCCACACGTCCGCCGCTGTCATAGTAGCCGCTTCGTGCGCTTAGCGCATACCTGACGTATTAAGGCGAACCCTATAAATCTCTACCCAATAGCGGAGGTCGAGAATTACCGTCTCAGAATCGTCTGAACCTCTGATTCAGACCTCACACTGCTCCAGATGAAAAGATCACTATGAGTTTTCGGAACGATACTGTAGAAGGTAAATTTTCTTCCACCTTGCGAGCCTCTGAACTCTGGCGGCAGGCGTAATTTGTACCAGCATGAGCCACGATTTGCAGCTGGTTGCACCCAGTGCCCTCAGTCGCGCCAGTCACCATTAGGTAAGTGTCGACCTGCCGGGACCTGCGAATCAGAAATCGCAGCGACACAGTGATCCCAGACGACGCTGTAGGCTACAAATGTGCCAAAACATTCGTTTCACTTGCCCCAACGGAACCGTAGCTCAGGGCAGCAGCCCGAAGTCTGTCGACTGTGGCATACGCAGCTTGTACCTGTTTGCGGACGGAGGCAAATTCCCGCAGCGTCTGTACACTACATGCGCAGTCGCTACCCATCTTTAATCAGTTCTTGCCTGAACCACAGGTGATGTAACCCTAACTAAGGAAACTGAACTCACTCAACATGTGTGATAGAATTGGATTCGTAGCATTTTTCCATAAGTTTAATAAACACACCAGTTACGCATAAACTTAAGTCATCAACAACATACTCTACTTCACTATTTACAACAGTCTCCCAACGCAGGAGTAACTTTTCGATTCCGCGACTGTGGGAATCATGCGGTTTTCAGGCGAAGAACTCGTCGAGCCATGATAGGAAGGAAATTTCATCCGGAAAGGAAGTTCCTTGAAAGTTCGACAGAGAGTGGAAAAGACGAGAACCTAGGGGCGAAACGTTAGGTGAAGCAGGCTGGTGCGGAATGCTTTCCCCATGTTACTCTGTATGGTGGTTTTCGTCAGTGTAGCACAATGCGGACCGGCGTTATCGTGCAGTAGTAGTTCATGCAGTTGTCGTTGATCTTTGATCTTCATTTGCCTTTATAAGACGTCTCAGCTATTGGCAACAAGTGGAAGGAGTATTGGTTACACCTCGGGGAAGCAATTCATAGTACACCCCACAGCCGCAGTTCTTTCAGATGCACAACATTACCTTTCCTGGACGCACGCAGGTATTCATACGGGGAGCTGCTGCTTTGTTTGGGCCCAACCATTCCTTTCTCTTCGTGATGTTACCACGAAGACATCACTTCTCGCCACCAGTAACGATACACGATAGGAAGGTCGGTGTTGTTAGAGGACGAATGATGACGAGCAAGCAGAGATACACATATGGCAATACGTTGACTTTTTTGTGATTTTGACTTAGAACGTACCTAATTTTTGAGCCTTTACCACTGCATGAAAATGTCGCACGACTGTGTAATGATCACATCTGCCAGTTTTCGAGTACGTTGACCTGCATTACTGTGGATTAGAGCGTCTAAACTGTCTTCATCAAACCTCCAAGTATTTCTAAACGTGGAGACTCAAGTCACAAATATTCTCCTTAAAATAAGAAAACCAATTTTTGCCATGCTCTTTCGAATATCATTATCCCCACATATGTCACAAATATTTCTGGCTGCCTCAGCTGCTGTCACGCCTCCATTGACCTACAACGGAAGAATACGTCAGAAATGTTCCGATTTCTATACTTGGCATTCCATTTTCTAGCGTCCTCAGCTCCACACACTATTTCCAAATGACAAAATGCCAATAAGCAAACTCAAACAGCAATAGTGAACTACAAAAAAATCATGACAATCAGTAAACAGTCACACAGGAAGCGGAAAACCGACAATCTAACCAAAAACGCTACGACCTTATGCACCAACCTAATACGCAATCTCTTACAACAAAACTAAATAGCGCTACTAAAAACAACTATTAATCAGCTACTGTCCACTTCTACACAGAAATAAGCGAGTTGTGGCTAAAGTAAACAACGTACATAACCTGAGTACAAATGATACGCTGCTGCTGCTCTCCTCTGTTAGGAGGCTGGATCTCAATAGTGAAACAGTTATAGAAATTTTGTATCAACTATGAATGTGATCACATTTCATTATAAAGATCTAACACAAGTGCCATCTACACTGGTTCCTAGGATGTACCTAACTCATCATTTCCAAACGGAATGCTCAGTATATAACATTTACAAGGACAGACAATCGGAAACTCGTCAGGAGATTTCATCAGTATTCTCATGTGATGGTTTGCCTCTTACACCAAGGCGATACCGAAGAGACTCAGCACATTTTTGCCTGACCATGACCGGATCCTTACCATTTACGGCGATGCTTGCTCATTTCTTTCGGGTGCATAGTGAAAAACCCATCACCCGTCCATACTGATTAGGCGACTAATGGACTTGTCTGGATTGGGCTTGACACAGATGAAAAATTTCCGTTGATGCTTCGGCTGGGCGAGATCTTTCAAAGGATGTGAGCAGTCCCAGTAACCCAAGAGCGACTTCCCTTGTCATGTTCAAAATGTAGTGCAAAAGACTGAAAACTGTACCATAACTGTTTTTTACTCTTTAATCTATCGCCTTGGTTGAAGTAGGTCGGTATTCGAGTAGCAGAGCTTCCAGCTCTTTCGCGATCCCCAGTTCTTCGCACAGAGATGACGTCGTTTCGTTCTTCTTCATTCACACTTGTTTGCCCACACTGAAAGCGTCGGCGACATCTAATCAGTGTGCCATAAGATGATGCGCGGATTGTTGCAGCGAAGTTCAGAACCAGAGAGGACCACTGTATCAACGGGAATCCTCAGAAGGTATAGTCCACCCACGATACCCTTACCCGACCGATAGTTGAATGCTGCTCGTCAGTCTGGACCGTTACCAGGTAGAACAAACTGAGGAAAAAGAGACAGTTAGTACAGCATGGCGTTTAGTCAGAAGTTTATTTAGTATGAGGGAAAGCGTCACTATTACTTTTATCAAACACCAGCCGCAGACGCTACAAGAGAGCCAGTATGCAACAGAGTGTGTTTTTATTGTCGAATTTACTACTGCATTTTTACGTAGGGGGTATCTTCTATGTTACATCCTCCTACGTCCTACGTCGAGGCCTACTGTGAAAAGTAAGTGTGCTAGACTTTTTATTTCTTTTAGAAAAAGTGTATTTGAAAAAATTATAGGATATTGCTGAAACACTTGTTGACTACTTTTCCACTTAATCGCCATCCTGTACAATGCATGTAGTGAGCCGTGGCACAAGCTTCCTTATGCTCTCTTCGAAGACTCTCCCGCCAGCTCCTTCCCGTCTCTTCAGAACCTCTTTCTGCACCTGTTCGTCGGTTGAAAATTAGATCCACTGATGTTTGCCATCAGGTAGATGAAAAGATGATAATCCGAATGCGCCAATTCAAGGATATACGGAAGGGAGGCAGGAGAGGGGGGGGGGAGGGAGGAGTTCTAAGGATCCCAACCAAATGAATCCAAGTTCGCCATGGTGGATAAGGCTGATTGAAGATAGGCGTTATCACGCTACAAGCACACTCCTCTCGTCAGCGTTTCTTTCCTTTTGCTCTGAAAGACCCTTTTGAGCTGTTTTAGGGTATCGTAATATCATTGTGCATTGATAATCTTCCAGTGAGGCAGAAATTTTACCACAATGGGGACTTTTCGTCCCAATACTCCGAGCGTGTTATTTTTTCTCAAAAATTGTGCTCTTTTATTTTTTTGGCAGATGGAGATTTGATGTGACGCCACTGTGACAACTGTCTTTTTGTCTGAGGCGTGTAATAAACTTCCCACGTTTCATCTCCAGTCACATAAAAGCTCATAAAATCCTCAACTACTAATTCAAGGCCGCGCGGAATTAGCCGAGCGGTCTAATGCGCTACAGTCATGGACTGTGCGGCTGGTCTCGGCGGAGTTTCGAGTCCTCCCTCGGGCATGGGTGTATGTGTTTGTTCTTAGGATAATTTAGGTTAAGTAGTATGTAAGCTTAGGGACTGATAACCTTAGCAGTTAAGTCCCATAAGATTTCAAACACATTTGAAATTCAAGTCGCTGAAGAAACTCGTTGGCGCTACTGATCCGATTTTTCTTGTGCTGGTCTATCATCTGTTTAGTTCCCATCTTGCGTAAAGTTTCCGGAATCCCAGCGTTTCTGGGGCAACTGTCTCGCGGAAGAGGGTTCTGGAAAGTTGTGGTAACATCACAGAAATTTCATCCACTGTCAATCGGCGGCCTTCACGAACAGTTTCCTCGATTTTTGCACCAACTCATCAGCAAACACGGAAGGTCTTCTGCTCCTGTGTCCGTCACGAACATCTTTCTTCCTTCGGTAAACATCCTATATCTCTTACACATTCATTCTCTCCATAACATTTCGCCGTAAGCGTTTTGATTGTCGAAAAAGTTTAGATAGGTGTTATTCCTTGAACGTGCAGGAATCGCATCACAGCACTTGCCGGGATTTCTTACCGACGTCTTCCACGCAACTGGACACAGCAAAAGCATGTACGTGCTGCCGTGTTCCTGAGATGTTCATCCTGATTAGAGTCTCCCCTCTACCACTCAGTGTTGCCAACCGATTGTGGTCACAGTACGCTTATTTTCTGAACATGCCTCGGATATGTTACGGAAAGACCTTTAAGTTAAAATTCGGGAGATTCGAATTCATACGAAAGTTTACCAACAATTGTTCTTTCTCTTATTCCGTGGTGGTATGGATCCAGTGATCGAGTGGATAGTTACAAACTTAACCATAAGCTGAAAAGTTCATTGTGGAGGCAATGGTATAAAACTAGCCACTGTAGTGGCCAACAAAATTTGAAGGTGAAGTAGGAAACTGTATGTTTCAATGACAGGAAATGTACAATTAGACAAAACCGTGGTGTTATTAATGCCTCAAATATGACAAAAACATATGAGTGTGTACAGCAGATAGTGTAAAATGCAAGAGTATAAGTAAAACGAAAAAAATGAATATCAACCACAGCAACGAAAACACGATTCGTTGGAAACAAGGGTAGACTTAGATCGATGGTATGTACAAAATTTTTGAAGTAGCTGCCTACAGTAACAGAGTGATGAGAATTGTCATCACTGTTTCAATATGATGAGCAAATACATCACACATAGCTATCGAGTTGTGACAACGACTATCGCCAGCTGAGTGATTGAAACAAAACGAACAGGACATATGATTTCAGTGTATTCTATCGTAGCTACGTTGTCAAAACATTAGATCTCTAAAACAGTGGTTGCGGGAATTTCTCGGACGAACGTGACGAGTGTCCGTCGTAGGTCCATTGATTCAGATGAAAACACAGTCACGGGGATGAACTGATGTAGCCTATACTGGAGAAGTTTATGCTAAGCTATATGTACATCTGATGTTAATGACTTAATCAATTATGGAAGTTATTTATATTTATTTTCCTCATTTTTACCATCATACGTAAAATTTGCCATCTAGTGCCGATGTCAACAAATCTGCTAATTACTAGAGAAGAAGAATGATGAAATACCGTTTTACTACAAAATTTCAGTTGTTATTGGATTTTTATAATAGCGTGTTGCCTGCGTCCCAGTGTTTAGCTTGTTTTATTTTTCTCATGTTTCTCTACGTAAGTTGATAATACATTAACAACAACCTATGATTTTGCTGTCGCCTTCAGTCCGAATACTGTTTTGATCCAGCTCTCCACGCTATTCTATCCCGTGCAAACTGCCTTACCTCTTTGTAACTACCCAGTTGAGCAAGCTTACTGTATTCATGTTTGGTACCCACTCTACGATTCTTACGCCTAATAAGTCCATTACTAACCTGACTGTGCTTTGATGTCACAGAATGAGTCGTATCAACCAGCTCCTCCTCATTACTTATTCGATTTACCCACCTAATCTTAGTATTCTGCCATAGCACCACTTCTCAATAACTCATGCTTGAAAGATGGCTGTTAAATCACCGCTTTTTAGTACTCCGTTTTACTTTTTCTATATTTCCGTTTCTTCGCGAAGATTATATGCTAATCAGTATTGACTACAAACACTATGCTTTTGAAATTTCAAGCTAGACAAGCCTGCTGACGCTGTTATATGAAGCCATAAATGAAACTTCCTGGCAGATTAAAACTGTGTGTTAGACCGAGACTCGAACTCGGGACCTTTGCCTTTCGCGGTCAAGTACTCTACCATCTGAGCTAAAAAAATGGCTCTGAGCACTATGGGACTTAACGTCTGAGGTCATCAGTCCCCTAGAACTTAGAACTACTTAAACCTAACTAACCTAAGGACACCACACACATCCATGCCCGACGCAGGATTCGAACCTGCGACCGTAGCGGTCGCGCGGTTCCAGGCTGTAGCGCCTAGAACCGCTCTGCCACTCCGGCCGGCATCTGAGCTACCCAGGCACGACTCACGCCCCGTCCTCACAGCCTTACTTCTGCCAGTATCTTGTCTCCTACCTTCCAAACTTCACAGAAGCTTTCCTGCGAACCCTGCAGAACTACCATAAATGCCATCTGTGTAATGACATTAGTACCTTGCAAGTGTCAGTCATTGTCAGAACAGGATGTGTGTAACTGTTAGTGCGTTGCGCTGAAGGTGAGTGAAATCAAACTTGGGCAAATTTTTGGGGCTCTTATGGTAAGTACTTCTGTAATTAAGGTACCCGAAGTGTTATGTGTTTCAAGAGGTACCTTATCGATGATTTATGCCGCGTATAGAGAAGGCGGAAAACATCATCTGCTACGTGGCTCTGAGCACTATGGGACTCAACAGCTGTGGTCGTCAGTCCCCTAGAACTTAAAACTGCTTAAACCTAACTAATCTAAGGACATCACACACATCCATGCCCGAGGCAGGAATCGAACCTGCGACCGTAGCAGTCGCGCGGTTCCGGACTGCGCGCCTAGAACCGCGAGACCACCGCGGCCGGCATCTGCTAAGTCCAACGCGCACTAAAATGTGTGTTGAATAATCGTGACGGCCAGTCATAGAGGAGGGTTGTGATTAAAAATAAGAGGACACAGCTGCAAAATTCATTGAGAAACATTATGTAGCATTCGCGAACCCTGTCAACCCCAAAATAACGCAAGAGTGAGATCCGTTGTCAGAAAATTCAGGGCGGGGCGGTCGGGGACAGTGTCCGGATGGCCGAGGTGGTACCGGTGACAGGTTGCAAGTAACCGAAAAATCCAGCTTCGAATCTTGGTAAGGTTCAAATGTTCAACTTTCCCCATTGAAACATAAATTCCAATACCACACATCAGTGATTCACATGTCTGTTAAAAGAACAAGTGGTTCCGAAGTTACAAAACCTGGATCATTGAGAAATGCAAGGAAGACGTTTGGTGGGACGAATCTCCTTTCACACTGTTTCCCAATTCTTGTAAGTTTACGTCTGGCGTACACCGTCCCAAGCCTACGATGCAGACTGATTGCTGACAAGATTGATGACTTGGATAGCCGTATCGTGGTATTCATTGGGCCCCATGGTTACTCTGGAAGGACGCATTATTGCCATTTCGGCTGATCACGTTCATCCCATGTTCGCGTACTTGTTCCCCAATGGTGGCGCTGTGATCCAAGACGAGAGGACCCCTTTGCACACAGCTCACACTGCCCAGGACTGGCATCGTGAGCACTTGGATGAATTGTCGCATAATCCCTGGCCACCACAGTCACCAGATATCAAAACTGTTAAGTCTTAGTGATCTACTTTGTTGAGAAAGGTAAGTGGACGCTGTCCACCTTCATCGCCGCTACTGAAAATGCAACTATTTTGAGGGAAAAACGGTATAATATTCCCTTCAAAACCGTACAGGATATGTATTTATTCATTGGGAGACGACTAGGCGCTGTTTTGCATGAGAAAAAAATTTCTTGGATTCTACAGCAATGTATATGGACGAGGTGTCATATTTGACTGTCTTAATTACAGATCCGCGCAGT
This sequence comes from Schistocerca cancellata, assembly GCF_023864275.1. Taxonomy (NCBI): domain Eukaryota; kingdom Metazoa; phylum Arthropoda; class Insecta; order Orthoptera; family Acrididae; genus Schistocerca; species Schistocerca cancellata. Next base: position 406,401,472 of record NC_064626.1, on the reverse strand, counting down.
AACTGCCAATTAGTCGAGTCACAGAGCGAAGTGGCATAGTGATAGTGGTTATTGTGCTGGACTCGCATTATGGAGGACGGCGGATGTCCAGAGATTGTCATAAGCACCTCCGTGGAAGAGCTAGTAGCATGCACTGATGGCGGAATCAGTTAGTCAGCTGCAGCAAGAGGGACGACAAACATTTTCTGGAAGCTAGCACCGTCAATGCGGCAGAAACCGTGGAAAAGAGGTGGCGCCTCGCCAGGTTTTGGACTGGCGCGGCGGCCAAGGTGTCCGTAGCTGTGAGCTGGACTAGAAGGTGGTGAAGTCATTCGCTGCACGCAGACGAATGAACATTTCTGGCATAACTGTGAGCGAGAGCCTCAGGTAGCTGGTGTACTGCAATGCTCACAGCCTCACGTCACTACACTCCGTGCAGGGCGTGGCTGTTGTGTGGACACAACAGCCTGCTGAAGCAGTTGATGTACTTTCACACACGGAACGACAGCGATTACAATCGAGGCAGAGACAGAGAGACAGGGGCTTCTCCATACCATGTGGAACGGTACCTCACTGCTTTTTCAGCTGATGGTTGCAAGCTGATGATTTTATAACTGATACAGTGTTCCGTGTGGTACACTAGCGGTGCATTGACTGTGTTTGCTAGCGACAAGACAACAATCTGTACGGACGTCTGCAGTTGTCGAGTAACAAGTTGTGACTAATTATTGATGACACACAGTAGTTCGCTGTGAACGAGAGCAGTTCCGCTTGTTAAATGTGAATGTGAATAACTGCATTAATCATAAGGTGTTTTGTTTAATCTACACCATGGGCATGACTGCTGAAAATTCATCTTGTTACTTGTTCTATGTGAATAACGAAATGCTTGTGTTATTGTATAAGAATTATTATGATATAGGCGCAGGTAGTTTGGTAGATTATTGTACGGAATGTAGCATGTTGTGATAGCTGTCTTGTGATTGTGGTAGCAGGGTCCAATGTTTGGTTGTGTGTTATGATCCCCATTAATGCGAAGAATTGTTTTTTCATCATGTTTTATTGTTGAAGCTGTCTCAGACATTATTATCTCTGAAACCTCAAGCTCGAATCGCACCGACCTAAATCCTAGGCTTGAATACAGCCTGAGTTAAGAGATCAAGGAACAGCTTCTATGGTTGCAAAGTGAGTGGTTGAGTCCAAAGGTTTTAGGGAAAAGCAGAGAAATTTAATAATTAACCGAGGGCGTTCAATGTAAAGGCTACTTTTGATGAAAGGGATGGCAGGGTCAGGAAGTCGTGTCGAGCCACATCAATACAGTCACAAGACGGATAATAAGAAAGGAGAAACATTCCAAGGATTGTAGAGGGTGCCTTAAGGTACGAAGAGGGTAGAAACTCTACAAACTGTTGGGTACAACTCCTGCGTCTAGGTCAAACTTCCGCAACAGATGTGAGTTTTTAGCGTTACGCTTCCCTTAGCGGGCTATACAGTGTTGTGACAGGCACCATCTAAGCCCAGAATGTTGACGGGTTCGTTTTTGCTCGTGGTAAAAAAATCCCGTTTACTACCGAAGGAGTTGCCTTTGCAACAGGTGATAGCTCATGTAAGTTTAGAGCTCTGCGACATCGTTCGATGGCATCCAGACGGAGCCCCTAATCTTAATTTGTTCCTCAACACACCCTCTAAAACTTTTTTGTTTGTCGATAAGAAAGGAGAAACATTCCAAGGATTGTAGAGGGTGCCTTAAGGTACGAAGAGGGTAGAAACTCTACAAACTGTTGGGTACAACTCCTGCGTCTAGGTCAAACTTCCGCAACAGATGTGAGTTTTTAGCGTTACGCTTCCCTTAGCGGGCTATACAGTGTTGTGACAGGCACCATCTAAGCCCAGAATGTTGACGGGTTCGTTTTTGCTCGTGGTAAAAAAATCCCGTTTACTACCGAAGGAGTTGCCTTTGCAACAGGTGATAGCTCATGTAAGTTTAGAGCTCTGCGACATCGTTCGATGGCATCCAGACGGAGCCCCTAATCTTAATTTGTTCCTCAACACACCCTCTAAAACTTTTTTGTTTGTCGATATTGTTAGGTTAAGCTTTATATTACATGAAGCTGAACAGGAATTTCTTCACCTCAGAGAAGCACTTACAGTCAAATTGCTGCACTATTTGTTGGATGGCTTTTACTCTGTGTCCTTCCCTACAATGTCTACTCACTACAACTCCCTTCATAACCAAGGAATTTATTCTCTTAAGACATATCGTGTCTACTTGTCGGTAATTTCCACATTTTCCTCTCGTCACCGATTCTTCGGAGAACCTTCTAATTTCTTATTTCCCGTTAATTCATCTAATTTTAAACAGAATTCTCTAGTAGGACGCCACAAACGCTTCTCTTCTCTTATTTTTTGATTTTTCCACCGACCATGATTAAGTTGTATAGAATGCTTCTTCAAATTTAGGTCCAGTTTGATATTAGTGGAGTACAAAGTACTGCCAAAGTTTCATACTAGTAGACTGCTTTTCGTCAGGAATATCCTCTTTCTCCGGTGATACTCTTTATTTCTGTGTCTTTGCTTCGCCCGTCATGTGTTACTTTACTTCCGAAGTATAAGAATTAAAGAACTCCTTCTGCTTCGTTGTCACATTGATAGCTAATCTCATTCCTGCTACTTCCCGTTACTTTGGTCTTTCTTCATTGTACTCTCAGTTCATATTCTCTCACGGAGTATAGAAATGTCATCAGCGAGTCATTTCACTGATATCACTTAAATCCGAGTCCTGAACCTACCTTCCATTGACGTCATTGTCTCTTTCATGTATAGATTGAGGAGAACGTGGTAAAGGCTTCACCAGCTTTTTGTAATCCGAGCACATCGATCTTAATTTTTTTCATATTTTACCCTTGCGGTTCTTCTGTAAACTGAGATGGCAAAATTCAATGGATTGCGATATGCTCATACACAGGTGGCGGTAGTGATGTGTACACGACGTGTGAAACGGTGGAGCATTGGTGGAGCTGTCATTTGTATTCAGGTGATTCATTCGAAAAGGTTTCCGACGTGATTATGGCTGCACGACGGGAATTAACAGACTTTGAACCCGAAATGGTAACTGGAGCTAGACGCTTGGGACATTCCATTTCGTAAATAGTTAGAGACTTCCATATTCCAATATCGACTGTGTCCAAAAGGTGGTGAGAACCCAAATTTCAGGCGTTACCTCTCACCATGGAAAACGCAGTGGCCGTCGGCCTTCATTTGACGTCCAAGAGCAGCGGGGTACGTGTAGAGTTGTCTGTGCTAACAGACAACCAACACTGCGCGATCAACCACCGAAATCAACGTGGGACATTTGACGATAGTATCCGTTAGGAAACTGAGGAGAAATCTGGTATTAATGGGCTACGGCAGAAGTCGACGGACGCGAGTGCCCTAGCTAGTAGCACGACATCGCCTGACCGCATCTCCAAGGCTCATGACCATATCTCTTGGACCCTAAACGAATGAAAAACCGTGGCTTGGTTAGATGGATCCCAATTTCAGTTCGTAAGAGCTGATGGTAGGTTTCATGTGTGGTGCAGATCTCCCGAAGCCATGGGCCCCAGTTATCAACAAGTCACTGTGCAAACTGGTGGTGATTCCATATTGATGTGGGCTGTGTCTAAATGGACTGGACCAAGTTCTCTGGTCCAGCTGCCGATCATTAACTAGAAATGGTTATGTTCGGCTGCTTGGAGACATTTTCAGCCATTCCATAATTCATGTTTTCAAAGAACCACGGAATTTGTATGGATGACAATGCTACATTTCATAGGGCCATAATTGTTTGCGATTTGGTTGGAGAGCATTCTGGACAGTTCAAGCGAATGGTTTGGCCAGCCAGATCACCCGGCTTGAATCCCATCGAAAATTTGTGGGACGTAATCAAGAGGTGAGTTAGTGCATAAAATCCTGCATCGGCAATACTTTCGCAATTATGGACGGCTATACAGTCTGGAAGGCTCAGTGTATACGCATGTCACTTCCAAGGCCTAGTTAGTGCATATCACGTGGAGTTGCTGCACTGCGCAGGGCGGATGGAGGTCAGACACGATATTATGAGTTATCTCGTGACTATCGTCACCTTAGTATACGTGTTGTCAGTTCTTTCGGACATGTGTGAAAAATCAGACAGCATCTTTGAGCCTGCAGCCTTGTATAACTATTAATCAAAGGAATGACGGCATTAGCTGTTAGGAACACCGATGATGATGATGATGATGTTTGGTTTGTGGGGCGCTCAACTGCGTGGTTATCAGCGCCCGTACAATTATCCAATCTTTGCTCAGTCCAATTTCGCCACTTTCCTGGATGATGATGAAATGATGAGGACAACACAAACACCCAGTCATCTCGAGGCAGGTGAAAATCCCTGACCCCGCCGGGAATCGAACCCGGGACCCCGTGCTCGGGAAGCGAAGGAACACCGATATGTTTCAGTGGGGAAAGTTGGACATTTGTGCCTTACCAAGACTCGAAGCTGGATTGTTCGGTTACTTGCAACCTGCCACCGGTACCACCTCGGCCATACGGACACTGTCCCCGACCGCCTCCCACTTCCAGCAAATACACACACCACTGACGTAGTGTCCCTGTTCATTCGCTGACTACTCACAGCGATCACTGACCCCCGTAGTAGTTCGGGATTGTTTGTCTAGATACACTGAAAGGATTGTTGGGCCGTCTAATCCTCGTTTCATGTATATGGAGCCTGTTGTTTCAGACGTGTTCGATGGAACTGGCACCACATATACATCGTTTCATATTTCTTCTTCAAATTAAGGCCTACATTTGATAACAGCAAAATACAAATTATATCGACCTTTGTTACTAGTGGCAAAGGCCTTGCTGCAGTGGATACACCGGTTCCGGTCAGATCACCGAAGTTAAGCGGTGTCGGGCATGGCCGGCACTTGGATGGGTGACTGCTATGCACTGTTGCCAGTTTTCAGAGTGCACTCAGCCTCGTGATGCCACTTGAGAAGCTACTTGATCGAATAGCAGCGGTTCCAGTCAAAGAAAACCATCCTAACGACCGGGAGAGCGGCGTGCTGACCACACGCCCCTCCTACGCGCATCCTCAGCTGAGGATGAGACGGCGGTCGGATGGTCCCAATGGGCCATTTGTTGCCTGAAGACGGAGTGTTTTGTTACTAGTAGACTGCTGTTGGTTGGGAATGCTCTCTTCTCCTGTGGTAGTCTGTTACATACTCCCTTCCCCCGTCATGTGTTATTTTTCTTTAAATGTGGAAGAATTGCTAATTTCGTCTACCTCGTTTTCGTATCATGTTTAACGCTGGTTTCATATCTGCTACTCCTGACTACTTTGGACTTTTTTTCAAATTACTCTCCGTTCATATTCTGTGCTCGTTAATCTGTTCATTCGGAAAGTCCTGCAATTCTTCCTCAATTTTACGGAGGATAGAAATGTCACCAGCGAATCTTTTTACTGATATCATTTCACTCCGAGTTCTGAATCTGACTTTTTTTGACTCATTGCGTCTTACATGTACAGACTAAAGAGAAGGGACCAAAAGCTTCACCTACTTTTTGTAATCCGACTACTTCGATCTTACTTTCTATTGATATTTTACCCTTGCAGTCTGTACATATTGCATATTATCCATCTTTACGAGCGTCGTACATCTATTTTCCAAGAGTTTCCAACACCTTGTAAGATTTTTACATTATCGAACTCTTTTTCTTGGTCCAAGAACACTTTCAAGATGTTTTCATTCTTCTGGGCCTCACACTTTCGCCCACCGCCTTGGCGCAGTGGTAACACCAGTTCCCGCCAGATCACCGAAGTTAAGCGCTGTAGGGCTGGGCTAGCACTTGTATGGGTGACCATCAGGTCTGTTGACCACTGCTAGAAAGCGGGGTGCACTCAGCTCTTGTGAGGCAAACTGAGGAGCTACTTTATTGAGAAGTGGCGGCTCCGGTCTCGTAAACTGACACACGGCCGGGAGAGCGGTGTGCTGGCCACATGCCCCTCCATATCCGCATCCAGTGACGCCTGTGGTCTGAGGATGACACGGTGGCCGGTCGGTATCGTTGGTCCTTCCAAGGCCTGTTAAGACGGAGTTTAGTTTAGTTTTAGTAAGGCTCACACTTTGTACTCTTTCCACCTATCCGCTCTCTCTTCTGTTTTTGGCAGTGGAATTCGTCTTGCACTCCTTATGTTTACTTGACTTGAGAAAATGTTTCATTCTAAGACATCCTTTCAGTCTTAAATTATAGTCTAGGTCTCATGTTATAACCATGGTAACTATCTATTTGGTACGGTGGCTTTAGAATTCTAATTAAGAAACAAGAAAACGGATTTTAAAATGGGCAGCACGAAGTCAGGAAGCGGCGTTGAAGGAACGCCGCTCATATTGAAATTCCTCTGCTCTTCTCATTTCTTAAGCGTAATACGCCCGCAAACCGACTACCCCGCGCCTTAATGAAGCGGAAGCGTCCTCGCGCCCACACAGGAGAGCCGGAGGTTCGCGCGGTCGGTCGCGAGGCGCCTGCCGCTGCTCTTGCGAGGAACGGCTACAGATATTAATGACGCCGCGCCTGAGTAATTAAGTATAATCTTTTATTTGTATGTGCGGCGGAGGGCGGCTCCAGCCGGCAATCTGCCGAGAATGCGCCGGGGCCGCCAAGGCATTCCGTATTGAGGGCGGCATCTATCACACGGCTCTCCGGATTCCCGGCATTCCTGCGCGCGACGCACCAAGCCTCACCTACGCAGCCTGCAGCCTGCCTTTCCTGGTGTCAGCTGCCAACCGAGGTTCGCAGCCACCAGAAGCAAGTTCCCAAAAACTGACGCAGAACCAGCCACAGCCCTATCGACAGTGCAACTAGTTTGAGACAAATGTGCCTCAGCGGTATGCAACTTTTGTTTATAATGGTAGATCATACCATAAAATTGTGGTTGCTGTGTCACGATGGCTGAGGTGGTGCAGCTACCCACGGAGTAGCAGCAACGCGATTAGCGATAAACTTAAAGTCAGCAATGGGGACGAACAGATGGAATTGTGCCATCTTGTCACCAACACAACACACGACAGACGAAGGCAGAAGAACATAAAAAGCAGATTATCAACCAAAAAGAGGGCATTTCAGACCAAGGGAAATCTATTAGTGATAAACATAAGCCGTAAGCTGAGGAAGAATGTGTTTGGGCTGCAGAATTTTCCGGAAGCCAATAATGTACTTTGGAGAGCCTGGAAAAGAAGAGATAGTATGAGGTGCTTTAGAAGGATGATGAAAATTTGTTGGACTGAAGAGATAAGAAGCGATGAGGTTCCCCACATAATCGACAAAGATAGAAAAATTTAGAAAATATTGACAAGATGAGGTCGACATGACGTGTGCTCAAGTGCCTAAGGGAGAGGGGGGGGGGGGGGTTAGGGATAAAAAGTGGTCGGGGAAAGCATCCACTGGAATATATCCAGACAATAAGTGAAGAAATCGGGTGGAAGTGCTATTCTAAAATGAAGTTACTGACAGAACAGGAATTCGTGGCGAGCCCGAGTCGCATCGAACCAGTCGGAAGACCGATGACCAAAGAGAATTCCACCCTAGCTTGCACGTCCGCAACTCGTTGTCCAGTGGGTAGCATTGCTACCTCTCGATCACGGGAAGCCGGGCTCGATTCCTGGCCGTGTTGGGAATTTTCTCTGTCTGGGGACTGTGTGTCTGTGTTGTCCTCATCAGTTCATCATCATCATCATTCGTCACAGAGGCTAGACTGGACTGTGTAAAACTATGGACTGTATAAAGAAATGGGACTTTTACGGGAGCTGATGGCCGTGCAGCTGAGTGCCCCACAAACCAAACATCATCATCATCATCATCATCACCTAGCTTATACTGTGCACATCTCTTCAGCACTGCGTAACTAAAGCAGCCTACACTTGTTTGAATCTTCTTACTAGAGCGAAGCCTTGGTTTTGGTCAGCAACTTTTGCCTCCTACACTTCGTTAGCAAACCGACTACTCGTTAATGATTCAGTATGTGTTCTATCAACCGGTCGCTTCTTTTAGTCAAATTGTGCGATACGTATCTTCTCTCTCCTTTTCGCTTCAATACTCTTTCAATAGTTATCCGATCTGCCCACCCAATCTTCGGCATTATTCTGTAGCTACTCATCCCAAAGGCTTCTCTTTTTGTCTGTACTGTTTATTGTCCATGTTTCAGCCTCATATAAGGCTACACTCCAAACAAATACTTACAAAAATTTCCTAACGTTAAAATATATCTTAGATGTTAAATATCTTTCCTTTGTCGCCGCGCGGGGCAGCCACGCGGTCTCAGATGTCTTGCCACAATTCGGTGCGTCTCCCCCTGTCGGAGGTTCGAGAGTACTCCTTCGAGCAGGGGTGTGTGTGTTGTCCTTAGCGTAAGTTAGTTTAAGTTACATTAAGTAGTGTGTAAGCCTAGGGACCGATGACCTCAGCAATTTGCTCCCATAGGTCCTTACCACAAATTTCCTAATTTTTCTTGTGATACACAAATGCTATCACTAATGGATCGGCAGCTTGCAGAAAGTCGTCAATAGAGAACTTCCTCTAGCAGTGTAACTGTGACATCAAATGAAGTTAGAGATCAATACATGTCATTCGACTAGGATAACTGACAGTTCGGAATCTGGTACATAGTAGGTTACTGACAGCTTTCCACATTTTGTGTTACAGCATACATAGCTTCAGCAACGTTGAGTTTTTGGCGATTTGTCTGGACGCTTCGACTGACTTCCTACAATGGTCTGCTCCGATATAGGAACATTTACCACATCTTCAGTCTTTAGAGGTGGTTACCAAACGGCAAGTGAAGTGTGACGCCACGGAGTAGCTCCCGTAACAGACTAGCTATCTAAACGCTCGGATGAAAGACCGCTAGAAGGCGGTAGAAATCAATTTTATTATTTATATCCACGGTACGAAGTACAATTACATCCAGAAGGATTTTATTCTAGGTTTATTAGATTTGTCCCATTTGATGCAGACACGATTCGCAATTTATCTGTTTCATCAAAATTAATACGAAAGTGACATTAGCTCTCACGAAATGGACAACTCATTTTAGATGATTTCTAGAAGGTGTTTGAAGTTTTGTAAGCATATGTGGCGCGTTGTGTTGTGATTTTGTGAAGTGGAATTACTTTTTTCATATACTTTTGCACATAACACGCCTTCCACCCTGACATTATTCCACTTACAGGAGGTGGACAGAAATATCTAAACCACAAGCACAACATCTTACCGTGCGTAATACGGTGGCACAAAACCATTGGCATTCAAATTAGGTGCCATAAGTGTCTACATGGATAAATACAGGTCCTGCATGGTTTTCATACACATATCATATCATTCTTCCCGCAGAATAGTGGAATGTTCAGGTAACGATGATGGATGTGGATAGCGATCACCTATCATTCTCTCCAAAGTAGCCTATAGAGGGCTAACAGTTTTGAGATGTGGTAATTGGTGGCCACCCAGAGATGCGAAAATTCATCCACATGCTCACAAAACTAGCCCTGGACCGTGTGAGCCGTTTGAATAGGTCCTTGTCGTCTTCCAACACAGTATCACCACTGAGTAACAAATATTGTACCCTGGGCTTGGATCTGAACAGCCAAACTAGTCACATAATCTTTGGAAGTTGTGTGACCTTGCAGAGTACCCGTGAGGCCCATGGAATACCATGAAAAGGCTGCCGAAATCATCGTCGAACCCTCGCCATGTTTCAGTTTTGGGAGGTGAACTCGACCAGAAGTTAGTGTGGAACAACACTAATGCGACAAAATGTTTTTCTTCCACTTCCCCATTGTCCAGCTTTTATGACTGCGACACCACATTTTCCCATTACGATCATTTGCATCATTCAAGAGTCGTTTTGGAATCCCGCCTCACCCGTTAATTCCCTGGATATGGAACTCCCTTCGTGTTGTTTTGGTGCTAACAAGATTCGCAAATGAGGCCATCAGTGTTTCAGTGACTGTCGTCTTCTTACTTTTTGTCAAATCCTCATCAATGACCGTCGGAAACGATCATTTAACGCACATTTTCGTTCTCTTTGTGACATAGTGGATGTTTTTCCGCTTTCCCAGCAAGAAATCTTAGATAATTTGCCAAAGTTAGAATTCAGTTAGCTACGACGTAATGCACTATTCAGATAACGACTCACATTTGCAGCATGTTGACGACATTGCACGGGTGCTACTCGGGGCCAAGTACAAAGCCCAACCTGCAGGCTTCTTTAGCGTCTGCATTTACATTCAAGTATGTATTTTTCGCAGTGTTCGGGTAATTTTGTCCAACCGCTGTGTGTAAAAGATGATAACTTTATCGTGACTCTGTTCTTCCTAGTTATATAATTGCCTGTGAATCAAAATGCCCTGGTCAGAAAAAGTTAAGAGAATGCTATTTGAGATCGAGGGAGAGACTACTGCTTGATGTCTCAACAACCAATATCATTAGAAATGGAGCGTATCGTAGACACAGATGACGTGAGAAGCAAGCGCGGGCTTTATATTACACTACTGGAAATGGAAAAAAGAACACATTGACCCCGGTGTGTCAGACCCACCATACTTGCTCCGGACACTGCGAGAGGGCTGTACAAGCAATGATCACACGCACGGCACAGCGGACACACCAGGAACCGCGGTGTTGGCCGTCGAATGGCGCTAGCTGCGCAGCATTTGTGCACCGCCGCCGTCAGTGTCAGCCAGTTTGCCGTGGCATACGGTGCTCCATCGCAGTCTTTAACACTGGTAGCATGCCGCGACAGCGTGGACGTGAACCGTATGTGCATTTGACGGACTTTGAGCGAGGGCATATAGTGGGCATGCGGGAGGCCGTGTGGACGTACCGCCGAATTGCTCAACACGTGGGGCGTGAGGTCTCCACAGTACATCGATGTTGTCGCCAGTGGTCGGCGGAAGGTGCACGTGCCCGTCGACCTGGGACCGAACCGCAGTGACGCACGGATGCACGCCAAGACCGTAGGATCCTACGCAGTGCCGTAGGGGACCGCACCGCCACTTCCCAGCAAATTAGGGACACTGTTGCTCCTGGGGTATCGGCGAGGACCATTCGCAACCGTCTCCATGAAGCTGGGCTACGGTCCCGCACACCGTTAGGCCATCTTCCGCTCACGCCCCAACATCGTGCAGCCCGCCTCCAGTGGTGTCGCGACAGGCGTGAATGGAGGGACGAATGGAGACGTGTCGTCTTCAGCGATGAGAGTCGCTTCTGCCTTGGTGCCAATGATGGTCGTATGCGTGTTTGGCGCCGTGCAGGTGAGCGCCACAATCAGGACTGCATACGACCGAGGCACACAGAGCCAACATCCGGCATCATGGTGTGGGGAGCGATCTCCTACACTGGCCGTACACCACTGGTGATCGTCGAGGGGACACTGAATAGTGCACAGTACATCCAAACCGTCATCGAACCCATCGTTCTACCATTCCTAGACCGGCAAGGGAACTTGCTGTTCCAACAGGACAATGCACGTCCGCATGTATCCCGTTTCACCCAACGTGCTCTAGAAGGTGTAAGTCAACTACCCTGGCCAGCAAAATCTCCGGATCTGTCCCCCATTGAGCATGTTTGGGACTGGATGAGGCGTCGTCTCACGCGGTCTGCACGTCCAGCACGACCGCTGGTCCAACTGAGGCGCCAGGTGGAAATGGCATGGCAAGCCGTTCCACAGGACTACATCCAGCATCTCTACGATCGTCTCCATGGGAGAATAGCAGCCTGCATTGCCGCGAAAGGTGAATATACACTGTACTAGTGCCGACATTGTGCATGCTCTGTTGCCTGTGTTTATGTGCCTGTGGTTCTGTCAGTGTGATCATGTGATGTATCTGACCCCAGGAATGTGTCAATAAAGTTTCCCCTTCCTGGGACAATGAATTCACGGTGTTCTTATTTCAATTTCCAGGAGTGTACATCGTCTCAACGTTTGCTCTAAGCGGTCAACGGAAACCACTGGACACCGGTATGGTGCTCTGAACCAATCTCCACCCGAATGTGAATCCAGTACCTCACATTTAGCGTCATCTTGTGTAGGGCCCCCGGATGATGCAGAAGTGCCCAAAGACGACGTGGCATGAACTCGACTAATGTCTGAAGTAGTCCTGCTGGGAACTGGCTCCATGAATCCTGCAGGGCTGTACATAAATCCGTAGGAGTACGATGAATTCGAGATTTCTTCTGAACAGCACGTGACAAGGCATCTCCGATAAGCTCAATAACATTTCCGAGGAGTTTGGTGGCCAGCGGAATTGTTTAAACTCAGGAGAGTGTTCCAGGAGCCACTGTGTAGCAATTCCGAACGTGTGGGGTGTCACATGGTCCTGCTGGACTTGCCCACGTCCGTCGAAATGCACAATGGACATGAATGGATGCAGGTGATCAGACAGGATAGTTACGTACGTGTCACCTGTCAGAGTCTTATCTAGCTGTATCAGGGATCCTATATCACTCCAAATGCACACGCCCCACACCATTAAAGAGCCTCCAAAAGCTTGAACGGTTCCCTGCTGATATGCAGGGTCCATGGATTCATGAGGTTGTGTCCACACTCGTACACGTCCATCCGTTCGATACAATTTGAAGCAAGACTCGTCCGACCATGCAACATGTTTCCAGTCATCAACAGTCCAATGTCGGTGTTGATGTTGACGGTTTCAGGGAACGCGTAAAGCAGTCATCAAGCCTTTGGCTCCGAAAGCCCATACTCATGATGCTTCGTTGAATGATTCGCACGCTGCAACTTGTTGAGGGCCCAGTGTTGACATCTGCAGTAATTTGCGAAAGGGCTGCACTTCTGTCACGTTGATTCTCTTCAGTCGTAGTTGGTCTCGTTCTTGCAGGATCCTTTTCCGACCACAGCGATGTCGGAGATTTGATGATTTAGCAGATTCCTAATGTTGACGGTGCACTTCATTGCTACCTCGGAGATTCTGTGTCCCATCGCTCTTGCGCCGACTATAACACCACGTTCCAACTCACTTAAATTCTGATAACTGTTCGAGTAGCAGCAGTAACCTATCTAACAACCGCGCCAGACACTTGTGTTTTATAGACGTTGCCGACCGCTGCGCCGTATTCTGGCTGTTTACATATCTCTGTATTTAAATACGCATGCTTATACCAGTTTCTGTGGATCTTCGGTGTATGTACCTCTGGTGATGAATGGTTTATGTTTACATAGCTGCACAACTATTCTGTTTTCTTAATTCGAATGATATTCATATATGTAGGTATGTCACATTTTATGTTCATAATAATTTGTGATCATATTACAACTGACAAGTCCACATGATACTGAAGTCACAGCGCAATCATCAGTTGAGTGTGCACTTTGTAAATCAGAGACCCAACTAGTAATGAGACCAGCAGCGTCCAAATACAAAAGTATCAGAGGTCGCTGGCTGTATCCAGAGTGTTATATGTCTGTCTGTGACTTCTCCCAGTAGCCTTGCATCGCCCAGCTTACTACTGCCTACTGCCTACTGCCTACTACTACTTTCCACCAGCTAAATGAAAAAATGTACTGGCTAACACGCTTAATAACTAATAGTTATACTCACACCTTTCACTACACGTATCGTAAACCATCCAACATTTGCTCATAATAAGGCACTGTGAAGCGTTAATAGCAGTGTGCTGGAAACGAGCTAGTTATGTTGGAAACCAGTGGCTGTGGTTTCGAATTAATTTAACGCTGTGTTTTCCCAGAAAAGGCAAAATCATCAAAATATCAATTATTTTAAAACATTAAAAAATCAGTATTAAAGGTTTTGTTACCACAGTAACGAGAGTATGATACATCGTGAGTGGGAGTAGTGCTATAGCTGAACGTACTCTCACGCAGCAGGCATTGTTGACAGATTTCACATCACCCCCAACGACTTCATAGAAGACATCATGTACTGTTGCCATATTTCCACATTTTTCTTACATAGTCCAAATGTCCTCCATAAAAATGACGGAAAATTAAAAAAATGGCGGGAACCTGAAAAATAGCTCAGTGCCCTACGTATAAGATAACGAAGTCGAAAATAGCGGATTTGGTCCCTAACCGTAAAATGACAATAAACCCAAGTTGGGACATTGTTCTGTTAGTAGAAAATCCAAGTTTTCTGACTGGGGACAACGGCGCAGCTCTGTAAATTCAGAATCCAAGATGACGGTGGATTGAAGTATGTATTTAACACTTTAATTGCCATAAGGCCCCAGAGGTCCAGGTTGATGCATGCCCGTGCATGGACAGTTGGCCACAATTCCGAGTCATTGTCCATTTCGACAGTGCACACCATCAAAACTTGGTGAATACGGAATAAAGTTCAGGGCTGTTGGTGACAGTGCAGCCAGGTACTGCTGGAAGATGAAAGTGCATTTGGGGAAGGTGGAAGAAACAATAGCTGTGCGACTTGAAGATAATGTTGTGAAAATCCTGGTGACTGAACGTCAAAAGTATTCATTTAATGTCACCCGTGATAATTTTTTTACAACTCTCGATTTAGATGATTATTTGTTGTCAAAAGAACCGACACTTGTCGGTACTATCCGAAACACCGAAAGACGAAATGTCTGCCGATTTTATTACATGTAAAGAACAAGAACTACAAATTAGGTTCTTTGGATTGCAACCACATTTGATGACAACCTCTTACGTTCGTAAGAAAAACAAAATTGTTTCCATTCTCAGCTCTCTTCATGACCAAATAACGGTATCACCATCACAAATAAAAGAGCCTGTAGTTATAACGACATTCAGTGCCACGAATGGTGGCGTTGGCACCATAGATAAGAAGACGCGATGCTACCGTGTGAAGAGGAAACCAAGACACTGGTCATTTGCAGTTTTCTTCAACACGATTGAATTACATCTAATAAATACATACATAAATTAGATGATGCTGACTTACAATCAAAAAAGGGGTCTCTGACTTTCTTCATCAGTTTTTGAGAACAACTTGCAGGGGTGAAGAAGTCAGTGAATCATTAGTAGAACTGGATCCAGAGAGGGCAACGAAATCTCCAGCTCAGAAAAGTAGAAGATGTGCATAGCGTGTAGAAAGGAAAGGTAGAAAAAGTGACATTATGTGTTAAAGGTACACAAAACCTGGACGCTATGAATATTCTGCTACTGTATGTGGACACTGCATAGCTTTGCACTAACAATTACCGGTGCATTATAAAAACACTTGGTGTATATCGACAACAAACTATATACTAGAAAGAGCCACCAACGAAGGTATAAAACCTAAATTTCAAGAAAATAAAATTATTTTGAAATTAGATTTACCTCAAACATGATTCACATCATAAGTGGTCAAAGTAATGTTAGTGTACGTCAGTTTAAACATCATGGGCGTGGGCGACTCGACTGGTAGGTAACGGTGCACATATTGTGTGGTAATCAGAGGTTTAAAATGGGCAGTATCATGGTTTGAGTTTTGCCTGAACGTTAATACGCTTAATACTGAAATTAGAACAGCCAAACAAGTAACAGACTTAAAAATAAAATTCAATAGAATCGGTCGCTGCTAGGTTTCTCATAGGATCAAATTCTACAGAACGATCCGAATAAGTTTTATGAGGCAGCTCATTCAGTGGATATACAACCAGTTCGCAACAAGTGTAATATTGTAATGAATTCATTTCTCAAAGCGAATTGATTTATATAGTCCAGAGATTCTTTACAAACTGTCGGTCCAGGATGTAAAATTGTAGAGACACCTTGCTACACCATTTATCTTCCAGTGACAGTTTAAACATTAGATCATCTTGACCTGAGGACTGAGGAACACAGCAACTATCGTGTCGACTTCGACGGAGAAGCAATCATATGACCACGTTTGAAACAGGATGGGACTATGTTGTAAAACCAGCACCTGCAGCCCACAGTACTTCACTTTAGAACCGAAATACGTGTTGTTAACACCAAAGAACCATCAACACCTTATATCGTTAGACTTAAGACAATGCAGGAGAAATTTCATCATTCAACATAACTGCTCTAGCTGAATATGATGCACGGATCATTTGTCAGGAATACTTCCTGAACAAACATTTAACTTCAGTGACGTTGAGAACAATGACTGGGTCTGTATAGCCACCCAGCGCTGAGATGCTTTGACCACTCCGTGTAATACTTTCGTATACTAAGTGGGGAAAGGATGAGGGACCTACAGCAACATCCTCTATAACACATTCGCTTTCTTATTGCAGGAAATAAGATAGGAACTGAATTATTTTGGGATTGATCACACTGGGGACGTAGGTATTACATCACCCTTAAGCACATACATTTCGTTGTCAAAATCGGAGTTAAATGGTTTAGAAAATGCAGGATGGTGTACAGAGAAACCGATTTAGTGCATGTATATCTCTCACCTTTCTGAGAGACGCTTTGAGAATATGAGGAAAATTCTAGTTAGTGTTAAGCAGGTATGTTATATTGCTATGAAGTGGAATGGATGGCATCGCATATATCCGAAGAGTCAGTACAGAAGAGAAGAAAAATGTGCTTGAAAAATTAATTTGGAAACTACCTCACATCTTTATAATCAGCGGAGAATGTTTTAAACATTTAAAAATACTTGGCTCTGGCGTTCAGGTGCCTGTGAACTTCAGAGCATGGTAGCTCTCTGAATAGCCTCTACGTCCTAGTATCCCAGCAATCATGGACTACTAGAACATTATTTCAATTATAAAATTGACGATTTATCGTACTTGAGTCTCAGACCGTTAGGAAAGCGGACAAGAAGTGTCATCCAAAGAATGCAAGAACGGTAATTTACTAAACGCTGAAATTTACCTAAATTCTGATTTTTTTTCCATACGAAAATTTACAACAACATTGGTCTATTAATGTACACTGTCTGCATTTCGATATGCATGCAGAGATTTCGTCCAGGAAAGTTAAGAAGACAGCTCCAACTATCATTATAGATTGCTCAAAACAGAACGAAAGCGTGGAGTGGGCCATTTGTTGTTCGTATTGGATTCGAAGCCATCAAAACTTTCCAATAAACACAGGAGCATTTGCATTAATACCTCATGACTGCATCATCAACTACGGACCATCTACTGGAACTGTGAAGGGACGCGTGTAAATTAAGATGTGTAGCATAACACCTACACCATTTCACAATAGCACCTCAAACTGTGAAGATAGTAATCGATGCACAAGGCTTCCTCGACGAAGGTTACATTTATAGTCTTCAAAAACGACGCACGATTTAACACGACATTTTCTGCAATCTTTGCTTCTAGTAAACCTTTCAGAGGTATCAAATGCCTAAAAACGCGTAAAAATTATGGTTTAGTCGAAATTATCTTCCATTAAACTGGGGGGAAGATAGGATGACTTCCAAAGCTATGATGATATTACTTTGAAATTTAGATGACGCTGTTCGATTATTTATGTGAAAGTAGTGACAAACATCTGTGGATGCGTGATGTTTACAAGAACGCCGCTCTTGGATATACAAAAACATATGGCTGCCCATCCGTTCACCGCCATAGGCTGAAGAAAGACAATTGCTTTTTGTGTGCATTGGATAATGTAAAAGTACTATTTTGTTGGATTATAAATAAATGACTTTTTTAAATTCTTCTCGTGTCTTCTTCTTTCACAAACGCACCCCTAGCACTCTACCCAGGAGACACAGTGACAGTGGAAAACGCAGCGGTACTGACTGACTTCCTCGGCAGTGCCTATACGTATAAGGCGTCTCTGTATGCCACAATTCGCTTCAGTCTATTTCTAGCACTCGTGCATATCGCTAGCAGCCTTAGCATGATCATCATGGAAAATATAGGCAGAGGAAGGAGCAGAGGCAGTGTTAGCACCCTGTTTTGACAAGGTTGATGACATTACAGCGTGACTACTCTTCGGCGAAGAGACGTTTACAGTTTTAATGCAGCCTGTTGCAAACAAGGATCTTTCATTTAAGAATCAGTTATTGTATATGCGTGTGCACGCGTGTGTGAATTTTCGGTACTTACAAATTGTTGTTGTTATTGTTGCTGTTGTTTCCCGTATTATGATTGATTATTTGAGGGTAATCTGTGGCGACGTTAATTACTGGCTTCCATGAAAGATACCCGACTTCATTCACTATTGAAATGGGTATGTCGCTTATTTCCTACATGAGCCTTGGCTGATTAGGGCATGAGCGAAAATCTGGTTAACGTACTGCCCAACAGCACAGAGAAATAAGTTTTTTTTTTTTTTTTAAGAGAATCACCAAGGAAATTAAGCTGCACTTCCTGGACCTGCAGGCACCACTACAGAATCTTGCTGAAACATCATCAGGAAGATTTACATGTCGCTGAAGCTGCCTTTCCCGATGATACTATGTTAGAGTTCGTAATGAAGAAAGGGGGTTTTCCGATCTTTACCTTTCGATTCGAGAAAGAAACTTAAAAAAACAATATTGCCCAGTATAGCCGCATTCTCCAGCAAACTTTCAGACGCTGCTATTTCAGATGCAGAATATGGACACGCATTGCATGTGTAACAGGAGTTTAACGACTCTAGCATAGCGGAACTAGCGAAGATTTATGTGGCCACAAATGTCGCTTTACTAGTAGATATTTTCCAAAGATTCGGATGTCTTGAAACGTACTATCTGACTCATACTTACTACTACTGCTGAAAAAGACACAAGTCTAAATGGAACTCTTATTCGATACTGACATAGTTTTATTTCTCGAACACCGGATTTCCAGGAGCTTTGCTAATGTTCCCATAGGCATGCCAATGCAAATAATCCGTGAATGCGTTAACAGTTCATTGAATCTGTCAACAGATTCTGTGTCATGCATGTAGATGTCTACAATTTATATGGGCATGCAGTGCAGTTTATTTGAGTGTTCCTGTGGCTGTCTACTAAAGAAATCAGTAGGTGACGCAAACTCTCAGTTGTCCCCATAGATACTGAAGTGAGATATATTTCAGAGGTTGATGTAACATAACCTATTAGTTTTCATGATGCCCACAGCAATATGCCGTAGTGTCCAGAACACCGAGTCCCGTGAATTGATTCCCACCACAAGCTGTTGACAGCTCTCGAGCGTAACAGAAGGAAAATGATACCTTACTGTCATCTCCAGTAATGTCTCGGGTTGGGTTTGGAACTGAGTTGAGTCACTTGTGCTACACTCCTGGAAATTGAAATAAGAACACCGTGAATTCATTGTCCCAGGAAGGGGAAACTTTATTGTCACATTTCTGGGGTCAGATACATCACATGATCACACTGACAGAACCACAGCCACATAGACACAGGCAACAGAGCATGCACAATGTCGGCACTAGTACAGTGTATATCCACCTTTCGCAGCAATGCAGGCTGCTATTCTCCCATGGAGACGATCGTAGAGATGCTGGATTGAGTCCTGTGGAACGGCTTGCCATGCCATTTCCACCTGGCGCCTCAGTTGGACCAGCGTTCGTGCTGGACGTGCAGACCGCGCGAGACGACGCTTCATCCAGTCCCAAACATGCTCAATGGGGTACAGATCCGGAGATCTTGCTGGCCAGGGTAGTTGACTTACACCTTCTAGAGCACGTTGGGTGGCACGGGATACATGCGGACGTGCATTGTCCTGTTGGAACAGCAAGTTCCCTTGCCGGTCTAGGAATGGTAGAACGATGGGTTCGATGACGGTTTGGATGTACCGTGCACTATTCAGTGTCCCCTCGACGATCACCAGTGGTGTACGGCCAGTGTAGGAGATCGCTCCCCACACCATGATGCCGGGTGTTGGCCCTGTGTGCCTCGGTCGTATGCAGTCCTGATTGTGGCGCTCACCTGCACGGCGCCAAACACGCATACGACCATCATTGGCACCAAGGCAGAAGCGACTCTCATCGCTGAAGACGACACGTCTCCATTCGTCCCTCCATTCACGCCTGTCGCGACATCACTGGGGGCGGGCTGCACGATGTTGGGGCGTGAGCGGAAGACGGCCTAACGGTGTGCGGGATCGTAGCCCAGCTTCATGGAGACGGTTGCGAATGGTCCTCGCCGATACCCCAGGAGCAACAGTGTCCCTAATTTGCTGGGAAGTGGCGGTGCGGTCCCCTACGGCACTGCGTAGGATCCTACGGTCTTGGCGTGCATCCGTGCGTCGCTGCGGTCCGGTCCCAGGTCGACGAGCACGTGCACCTTCCGCCGACCACTGGCGACAACATCGATGTACTGTGGAGACCTCACGCCCCACGTGTTGAGCAATTCGGCGGTACGTCCACCCGGCCTCCCGCATGCCCACTATACGCCCTCGCTCAAAGTCCGTCAACTGCACATACGGTTCACGTTCACGCTGTCGCGGCATGCTACCAGTGTTAAAGACTGCGATGGAGCTCCGTATGCCACGGCAAACTGGCTGACACTGACGGCGGCGGTGCACAAATGCTGCGCAGCTAGCGCCATTCGACGGCCAACACCGCGGTTCCTGGTGTGTCCGCTGTGCCGTGCGTGTGATCATTGCTTGTACAGCCCTCTCGCAGTGTCCGGAGCAAGTATGGTGGGTGTGACATACCGGTGTCAATGTGTTCTTTTTTCCATTTCCAGGAGTGTATTTCCTTCACAAACCTGGTAGGATGAATACATTGGCTGAAATATTGAAAAGAGGGTTTCCTCTACGTGTACTTTCGAGAAACGTTTTATAAAGTAATGAAAATACAATTTTGGACAAAACTACGAAAGTTGTTAGAGAACATGGAGAAATCAGTTCCTTACCCACTCAGAGGGACATTACGGTGCAGCAGATCATATCTCCAGGCCAAATTTTAAATGAGACACACTCTACAGAGAAGACTTCATCACTCTGACGATGGCTAGCCTTTCGATAGAGTTCATAAAACCGTTTTTATGTGCGTATGTGGATATTATACCTACCTAAAATCTACACGTACGAGTTCACTTATGAGTTTACAAAAAACGCATTCTGCAGATCCAAAATTAATTTGTATGGACGTAGACTTTCTATGTAAAAATGTGCTGCTGTCTTGTTTACAATAGCAACTCGAGGAAATGATAACACAATACTGCTAAAAACACCAAATATAAAACAAATTAATTGTCATGTAACGTAAAAATAATTTTAACATAGAATGAAATGAGAAGTAATAACGTCTGTTTACCATATACTACCTAATATATACTTCCAGAAACTAGTGCTGGTCTCGGAATGACTCGATTCTCAGGACTCCTGAAGCTAAGCAAACTTTTTCTAAACTACTGCATTAGACCCGGCTTATCAAATGAAACTCAGTAACACTACTAGACTAGATAGTGTCTGAGACTACTCTACAAAATATACTACTACTGAAATTTCATTTTACATCACAAACTTTACACATCAACTATAATTAAGCATAATACTTCAGCTTTTTTAATTGGCAGGAAAATAAAAATTACAGAGTTCACAGTTAATATATGTAGTAAGTTATCCTTCATACATTTCAGAATCATCAGGTGAGTGGTCTTCGCTGTAGTCTTGGTGCTTGTGTAATGTGGGGTCTGCGTCATGTACAGAGCCAGCGTTTGTAAACGGATACCTCTGAGTGATATACAAAGGAAGCCTCGACGGTTGGCATCCACGAGTTCTCAGAACGCCGGCGGCACAACGTAATCTGCATTTGTAATGATAGTCCGATGACTGGAATTATCATCATTGCCTACCCCATTGGATGATGCCCGAAAGCGTCATCTTTTACTTGAAAATGTCTTGCCTCGTGTCGTGCAGTCCAGTTTTCATGGTACCTCTTCAACTTTGTCACCGAAGTTTGGTTATTTTTATGGATTCCTGTCCCATGAACATCTTTAATGGAGCACTGCAAGTCTCCACGTTCGAAAAGGCCCTATATACGTATCTTAATCACATATGCTTATACTGCGCCTGTTAATCCTGTGCACATTACTTGGGATGGGCCATGTCCCGTAAGAAAATTAATCATTCTACAACTGAGGTTGATGAAAAACATCTTCTCTTTCCTTGATGTTTGGGAAAATTTCACCTACTCTAAGACTCATGTCTGATGCGTACCAGTTACGTTCCCATTCATCTAATTTTCACGACTCCAGTTGTATCATATTGTCAACATTAGAACCCTATTATTTGCTGAATGTTGGTTTGACAGTATGGATGTTAGCAGTCAGTAGCATGCTGTTTGTATATAGCAGTGATATCCACTGGAAAGGTACCTACTACTTCGACAAACAGAGCCAGGGTGGAAGTGGTATCAAGGGGCCCAATCAACCGCAGGAACACACTCCTATGCGCCCGCTGAGAGATGGACCTGTACCAGTCTGGTAACAAAGCCGATGTGTCGATAGGCTTGCCGCAGAGACAACTATTGAGAAGAAAATGGTGTTGTAGTAGAATCTCACTGCGTAAGGTGGAATTTTACAGTTCATTGTACAGGCATAATATTGGGCTCTTTTTGCGTAGCTTTAACTACACTGAAGCGCCAAAGAAACTGTTATACGCATACATATTCAATCATAGCGATATGTAAGCGGGCAGAATACGGTGCTGCCGTCAACAGCACCTATGTACAAAATGGTTCAAATGGCTCTGAGCACTATGCGACTTAACTTCTGAGGTCATCAGTCGCCTAGAACTTAGAACTAATTAAACCTAACTAACCTAAGGACATCACACACATCCATGCCCGAGGCAGGATTCGAACCTGCGACCGTAGCGGCCACGCGGTTCCAGACTGAAGCGCCTAGAACCGCATGGCCACACCGACCGGCCCCTATGTACTGTCTGGCGCAGTTGTTAGATCGGTTACTGCTGTTACTATGCCACGTTATCAAAATTTAAGTGAGTTTGAAAGTGGTGTTATAGTCGGTGCAAGAGAGATAGGACACAGTATTGCCGAGGTAGCGATGAAGTGGGCATTTTCAGGTACGACCATTGCACGAGTGTACCGTGAATATCAGGAATCTAGTAAAACATCAAATCTCCGACATCGCTGCAGCCAGAAAGGATCCAGCAAGAACGCGACCAATTATGACTGAAGAGAGTCGTTCACTGAGAGAAGTGCAACCCTTCCGCAAATTGCTGAAGATTTCAGTGCTGGGCTATCAACAAGTGTGAGTGTGCGAATCATTCAACGAAACATCATCGATATGGGCTTTCGAAGCCGAAGGTCCACTCGTGTAGCCTTGATGAGAGCACGACACTAAGCTTTACGCCTCGGCTGGGCCCGTCAACACCGACATTGGACTGTTTATGAGTGGAAACATGTTGCCTGGTTGGACGAATCTCGTTTCAAATTGTATCGAGCAGATGGACAAGTACGGGTATGGAGACAACGTCATGAATCCATAGACCCTGGATGCCAGCAGTGGTTCATGATGGTGGAGGCTCTGTAATGGTGTGGAGCTTGTGCAGTTGGTGTGATACGGGACCCCTGATACAGCTAGATACTATACTGAAAGCTGACACGTACGTAAGCATCCTGTATGATCACCTGCAATCATTGATGACCATTGTGCATTCCGACGGACTTCGTCAATTTCATGAGGACAATTTGGCATTCCACACGTCCAGAATTGCTACAGAGTGGCTGCAGGAACACTCTTCTGAGTTTAGACACTTCCGCTGGCCACCAAACTTCCCAGACACGAACTTTATTGGGTATATCTGGGATGATCTTACGGAATTATGGACAGCCCTGCAGGATTTATGCTGTCAATTGTCCCCAGAACTACTTCAGATCTTAATAGAATCCATGCCACGTCATGTTGCGACACTTCTGCGTACTCGCGGGGGACTTACATGATATTGGGCAGGTGTACTAGTTTCTCTGAATCTTCAGTGTATATGGTCGATGAAAGTTACTCCTTCATCCGTCAATATTCACAAGTAACTGTGCTATTGTCGCGGCATTGAGGACCCACCCAAGCTTAACATGGGATGTCTAGCCGATGACAGGCGATTTTTTAGCAAACTATAGGTGGTTTTATGAGCAGCTATAGTTAATTTATTCTTGGTACACCACCGCTGCATCCGGGAGAGAATACGACATGCCTTCTGCTCCAACGTAACCCTCGAGTTTTCAGAAACAGAAACGAACAAGCTACAGCACCTTCCATCTCCTACTCTCCCTCCAGTAACTGAAGCAGTGGGTAAGAGGCAATCTGCAGTCCTTCCCAACTAACTATGTAAGTATAGGCGAGCTGTGGTTCAGCCACAAGAAATAGTATCGGCGGCAATTGAAACATTTATACCGAATAAATTAATCAAAGATGGCACTAATTCCCCATGGTACACAAAAATAGTCAGAATAGTGTTGCAAAAGCAACGTAAAAACCAATTTAAAAGAACACGAAGTATCCAAGAATGACGATGTTTTACTTAAGCTCGAGTCTTAGTACGGGGTTCAGTACGATATTCTATTGATAGCTTCCACAAACTGTGTCTCGAAATCTGACAGAAAAACCGATGAGATTCTGGTCATCGTGTCAACTACACTGGCGGCAAGACATAATCAATACCTTTACTACACGATACCAATGATAATATTACCGATGACAGAGCTTGTAATGTGGAGTTACTCACAGTTTTCTGAGATCCCTCTAGCAAAAAATACCAAGTAAATATTCCAGAATTCGAATAAAGAACAGCTGCCAACAAAACTTAGAAGTAGATACTCTCGGTGTAGTGAAGCAGGTTAAATCACATAATAAAGGCGAGCCTTCCAGTCCTACAGTACACCAGTTACCTATGTTTCAAGCTACGCTGATACAACAGCCTCATACTTATGCGTAGCAATCATCAGTTGTGCGGTTGGATTCGTGATTTCCTGTCACAAAAGTCGCAGTACTTAGTAACAAACGGAAAGTCATCGAGTAAAACGGAGGTGATATCGAGCGTTCCCCAAGGAAATGCTGCATGCACTCTGCTGTTCGTAATGTATATAAATGATTTAGGAGACAATATGAGCAGCTCTCTTAGACTCTTTGCAGATGATCTTGTCATTTACCTTTTACTAAAGGCATCAAAAAATCAAAACCAATTATAAAATGAATTAGGCACAATATCTGCATGGTGCGAAGAGTTGTAATTATTTCTGAATAAAGAAAAGTGTGAAATCATTCACTTGAGTACTAAAATAAATTCGTTAAATGTCTGTTAGACGATAAATTACACAAATTTAAAGGCCTTCCATACAGTAAAATATCAAGGAATTGCAATCACGAAAAAATTAAGTTGCGAAGATCACATAGATAATGTTGTGGGGAAGGCAAAACAAAGACTTGGTTTTATTGGCAGAACACAGGAGATGCAACAGGTTTGCTAAAGAGACTGGCTGTACTACGCTTGTCCAGCGTCTGCTAGGCTATCCCTGTGTGGTATTGTGTCTTTACAAAATTGGATTGACGATCATACACACAGTCCAAAGAAGGGTAGCTCGTTTTGTATTACCGCGAAGAAAGGGAAAGAGTGTCGCGGATATGATGAGCGAGTTGGTGTGGCAGTGATAAAACAAAGGCGTTTTTCGTTTGGGTGGGAGTTTTTCAGGAAATTTCAGGGACCAATTTTCTCCTGTGAGTGCGAAGATACTTTACTCTCGCACAATCTATATAGGGATAAATGATCATCTTAATAAAATTAGAGAACTCAAAGCTCGTACGAAAAGATTTAATTGTTTATTTTTTCCATGCTCCTGTTAAATAGTAGAACCGTAGAGAAATAGTGTTAGAGTTGTCTGAAGAACACTCTACCACGAAGTTAAAGGTGAATTGCGGGGTAACTATGTACATGTAGATGTATATCGTGAGATTCCAAAATGAAGAGAAACTTTAGCTATTTTCCTTCTTCCCAACAGACTGGCATTCCACTGTGCGATATTTGCAGTAATATATCGGGCTGTAGTAAAGGCACCTAGGTATCTGTAGTTCTCGTAAAAATTGCGTGCTCCCATATACGGTCAAAGGTTTTATATGCTTTAGTCCACGACCTGTGGGTCTCATTTATGTATCATCCAGAGAGATGAACTTACGGAATCCGACGTGGCGCCGGATAAGACCGACGAGTCCTCTGTCAGACAGAATCCTGTGACAGAGGAGGTACTCCCGCACCTTAGCCAGTGTACTGGACAAGCAGATAGGCCCACAGTTCTTTGGTTTCATGGGATTCTTATCTTAACCTGGCTATTTTCCATTGTTGCACGATTCTGCCATCAAGAAGAGATCGTTTAACTGTAATGTTAAGAAAGCTATTATGTAGGATGTAAGACATCGTGATGTATGCCATCAGTACAGATGACTTGCATTTCTTTAGTCTGTGTGTAGCACGCTCTACCTCCGGTTGACCGAAAGGGACGACGGGCGAATTGTTTTCATATTATTTGCACAGAGCAGCCTGAGGTTGCGCTGGGAATTTATCGTCCCTGTCCGGCTTATCGTCCCCTAAAACAGACTTCAACAGATACTCTGCTGATACTCTCCATCCTTTTGTCATTCGTCCATCCTCCATTCGTAGTGTTGACAGTACAAAAGGAAACTTAACTTTCTCAGTTAATCGCTTATACGGTTGCCCCGTGCGTTCATATCAGTATAGATCGGTAAGTGATTTTCCTAGTTGCGCTGCTTAATGTCACTTTACCTATCATAGTAGGTATTTTTCGCACGACTATGAAGGACCAGTCTGCTTTCTTTTTCTTCTGCAGTCATTGATCTCTGGTACAGCCGTCTCGTTGACCTCATAGATCTTCCAGTGTCCAGAATGCCTTCGTTTAAGTCCGAGTATTTGGATGGTATAGTTTCCTTTTGTGACCTTTTTAATACTACCGTCAATTAAAGTGCCCTGATGTCTGTATTGCCATAGAAAATATCCATCTCGGATGTCACTAATATTTCAGTTGTCTTTTGTCAATCTGCGTGTCTGAAATCCAGTCTTTTTGTGAAACCCACATCGATTACCAAACTAACTCCCTGTGTCATCTTTGTAAGGACTGCATTGTGATCACCAGTAGTATAAAATTAGTGAAAAGACCAATTTGTTATTTTCCTTGCAGCCAGTTTATTAGCTGGAGTAACATCGATGCTCGTCGATGCATCTGCTCTATTCTTAAAAGTTGGCGGCTGTCCACACTCATTATTAGGTCTAGTTTTTCAATTATTTTAAGTAATTTGTGACCACGACCGTCACACGTGCGAGCATGCCCTAAGGAGGACTTCGCAGTTGCATCAGTTGAAATTGGAAAATCTCTCAAATAGTGCCGCCTCCCTTGTTTTATCAAAAAATATCCAATATCGTATGGAAACTGCTTGTGGATGATGACAATAACCCGCTCGGGCGACCAAAAGAAAAAGTAGTATCACTACAGTGACTGTAGCACAGTTCTGCAGTCTCAGTTACCACTACTTTCTGATTTGTTCAGTTATTACAGATAAAGTATTATTGACTCCAAAAGGAATGCAGGTACTTCTCCTTTCTTAAAAAAAACGGTTCCTGAACACAGTTTATGTCAATAGTCATTATACACACGGACAGCTTCACCTATTAGGTGAAGGACTGCAATTCACATGAAGTAATAAGGTACCACCCTAATGCATTCGAAACATCTGGATTTGCAGCGAATAATCCTTTAGGTGTAAAGCTACCCAACGATTAGGTTATCGACTGGATTAAAGATGAGGCAAATGGGTGTTGTGAAGTTTGTAGGTCTCCACTCAAAAATGTGTGCATACAATACAGACACAGGTGCTATCCACAGACAGGCTAAGGGTGTACATCACGCAGCTTCAATATCTCTCGTGACTGAACGGTACCTGTTGGTGGTGTTGGTAGTACTCCATCTCCTCCTCCACGTATGGTGCGCCAAGTTAGTATTCAACCACGACGATGAGAGTTGCATACTGTATTGCAACTGAGAATTCGTTTTCATCACATGATGGCAAGACGATCATTTGTGCTGATGGAATCAGAGACCCACGAAAAGCACATTATTGAGTTGACTGATAGTGTGAATGCATGCAATATTAGTGCAGATGCCTGTCAAGTAGTACAAGCTGTTTCTCATACTGTGTATATAGGTGTGTATATGAATATATCTATATCTGTACATGAGATTTCATGTTCATGTGATTGCATACTGTGTATGTGAGTTAGTTTCGCACATCATGTGTGCTAGTAGATACTGTGTATGCAAGATACAGTATGAATATTTCATTTATTGTTTGCATATTAGATTAAGTTTCGCTGTTGCAGGCCACGCCAGAAAAGTTTAATGTTATGTCTCACAGGAGGACTGTAAATATTCATGTCAACTGTGGTTCAAGTGTATCAACTAAAGATAAACCTACAAGTATGTCAAATGTGCTACAACATTTTGAATGTGCTAGGACTATTCTGAGATACTGGAAGAAAAATGTGTCAGTGCACAACAGTAAAATCATACTAACCTGTGAGAAATATTTTTTGTGTACTTCTTTCTTTCTGTGCAGTGTTAAATTACTTTTTGTAAATATTGTTTGGCGTGTAAAGTAAACGGCTTACGGCTTGGTGCAACATGTGGGACATACATTTTCTGTTAAAACATATTATCTAAAACATTAAATCTATTTTGAAAAAGAAGTAGACCCAATAAATCTAGTTTTTTTAACTCAAATCGTTTCCTTGTATCCTGTCCCACTCTTACACACACACACACACACACACACACACACACACACACACACACTCCGCCCACCCTCCCACACCCACACAATATATACATAGATATGTAAATGTGACTATATATATATATATGCAGTCACATCTACATTACACACACATTTTTCTGCAAGAACACCATAAAACGTTCAGTTTTACAGTAGGCAGGTAGATCTTCATTGCATATTTCCATATAATAAGAAGGGATGCATGCACATATCATTAAAAGTGCTGAAACAGGAACACCTGTACTAAACATCAGATTGTCTGCTACAAGTGGCAGGGCAGCCGGTAATGCAGGTGCGCGACCCAGCACCTCATATGGGCGCCCTAGGGCAAACGTATTTATGTGGCTGACGGCTTAGTGATGAGCTGTGTCACCATGGGAGCGGACTCCCCCCAGTGTGTTGTTTGCGTAAATAACAAAGACAGAATTGTTCCTGTCCTATCCCACCCCTGTCCTACTACATATGTGTTGCACAGTTTTAAAGTTAGGACAAGTCAGCTCTCGGTTTCATAGTGTTTAAACTGCTACATCAGAGGGGTGGTAGGGGGGAACTGTTCACGCATAGCACAAATCGATTTAAAGTAAGGCCACTAAACTCTAACGGCATGGGAAAACCAATGGCTTTTGAGTTTACCAACATTTTATATTCAGGACAAGATTCTAAACTTAAAATGCATGAAATCTGAAAACCAAGTGGGCTGCATTAGTACCCCCAGGTCCACTGCCTTGGATTGTGAGGTCAACGGGCTGTGCCAGTATTCTCGATCCCCTGTCTCGGATCGTCAATTAGGATCCTGATATAACAGAGTTCACCCGCGTCCCTGGTTCACAATTTTGGTTCTCTACCTTGTTTCTGATGTCATAGAGCTGCACCAGTATGGCTTATCAGCTAACTTGAATTTTGAGCCACCGAAACAATGCTCCACCTTGGTTTTCCCGCCAGTTTACACTTTAGATAACTGGGCTTGGTTCACCATCTTGGATTACGTTATTTGAACGCAAAGCAATTGGGCTGTTTGAGAATTTCCTGCCTTTTTGGATTTTGCGCCGTTTTTACAAAGGGGAATTGGCCTATTCCATCGAGCTGGGAGAAATATGCCAACAATTTAGGCTGCACCAAATCGCCACAAAGTTATTATACTATTAAGACAGAGAAAGTGATAACGTTATTATTATTCTCACTGGATCCGACAGTTAACTTTTACCAACAACAAGAGGTGAGGTACACATGCCGACGTCACAAGCAGAAGTTGAAGAGATAGAAAAAGTAAGTGAGGTGATTCAACGGGGAATTCAGTGTGTAAAGAGAGATGCCACTTACACTCTTGGGGCGCTGGAACGCTGTCGTATGGGACGAAATTGCAGATGGTGTTACGGGATAATATGGATTCAGTTGTAGGAGAATGGGAAAGGAGAAATATTGATAGAATTCTACAACGACATTCAAACAGTAGTGCATACGCTATTCATAAATCACAACAGCAGGAGGTATACTTGGAGGAGACCTAGAGGCACGGGAAGATTCCAGCTGAATTAAGTCATGGTCTTATGGCTGTAGATACTGCGATAATTAATACTGAAGGAAGTAGCTCGGTAAAAGAGGAATGATCGTCTCTGAAGAAGCCAATCACAGAAGTTGGGCATCCAAATTAGGGACAAGGAAGGCAACTGAGCAGACACCTTCGGTAACAGAAGAAATTTATTAACTGATCGATGAAAGAAATAAGTACAAAAACGCTTAGGAAGTGGACAGGGCAAAGTTATGAAAGTCAGGAATAAAATAAAAAGGAATTAAAGGACGTTCAGGGAAGCTAAGGCGAAATGGTTTCAGAAAAAGTATGCAGTAACCGAGAAAGAAGTGGCTACCAGATAAACAGATTCCGCGTACTACACAAAAAACAACCACCGAGGAAATCAAAGGCAAAGATTTTAGCTTTAGGGCTGCAACAGGAATTCCACTGTTAAACTTATTGGAGAAAGCGTGTACATCAAAAGAGTACTTTCGCGTCTATGAGGTGGAAGAACTGTCTGATGACGTGAAAGAACATGAAATGTGCATTGATTTGGAAGACATAATGGACTCAGGATAGGAAAATTTAACAGAGCTTTGGAGGATTTGCAGTCAGATAATGTATAGATGACATTCCTTTGGAATTTCTAAAACCACTTGGTGGGAGGGAAGACTTGCAACCAGATACTATTCAGGTGGGTGTATAGAATCTATGAGACTAGAGAGATAACATCAGACTCTATGAGAAACAAAATCCACACAATCCCGAAGATACAAAGGTCTTATTAATGTAAGAACCATCACATAATAAGCTTACTAGATCATGCATCCAAATTCCTGACAAGAATAACGCGCAGAAGAATGCAAAAGGAAGTTGTTAAACGACTATCAGTTTCGCTTTAGGAATGGTAAAAGCATCACAGAGATATTTTTAACGTTCTGATTAATAATGGAAGCAAGGGTGAAGAAAAATTAAGACACATTAATAGATTTTGTCGACCTAGAAAAAGTTTTTACCAATATAGCATAGCATAAGATCCTCGAAGTGTGAGCTATAGGGAAAGTGGGGTAATATATACATTGTGTACAAGAATAATGAATAAGTAAGAATGGAAGACAAAAAACAAAGTTCTCAGAGTCAAATGGGTGTAAGACAGGGATGTATTCTTTGGCTCTTGTATTCAGTCTGTATTCGTACTTCGAAGAAGCAATGACGAAAGCAAAAGAAAGGTTCTTAAATTGGATTAAAATACGGAATGAAAGCGTATCAGTGGTAAGATTCGCCGATGTCACTGCCATCCTCAATAAAAGAGAGGAAGAATTACACGATTTTTTGAAAGGCATGAACAGTGTAAACAATCTAAAGTTGACCTAACTTGGACTAAGAGAAAAAGGAAGAAAGATGCAAGTAATGAGGAGTATCGGGAATGAGACTTGCTATAAACTGAACATCAAAATCAGCGAACACGAAGTAGGTGAAGTGAAGGGATTCTGTTATCTTGGAAACGAGGGGAAGGAGAATATCAAAAGCAGACTAGCAGACACATGGAGGGAATTCCTGGCCAAAAGAGTGTACTAGTATCAGACATCTGAGGAAGCCTCTCTGAAAACGTAAATATTGAACACAGCATTGTGTTGAGGTGTATTATGGGCTGTGGAAAAGCCACGAAAGTTGAGCACCGAAGCGCTTAAGACATAGGCCCACAATATAAGGTTGCTGAAAATTGGGTAGACTGATAACAAACAAGGAGAATTTCTACAAAATCGGCGAGGCATGTGTGGAAAACCACAGAATAAAAGAGAGGGGGCTCTAGAGGATAAAAACTTAGAGGAAGACACAGACTGGAATACATCCAACAAATAATTATTTAGGAACCGCGTGGGATTAGCCGAGCGGTCTAAGACACTGCGGTCATGGACTGTGCGGCTGGTCCCGGCGGAGGTTCGAGTCCTCCCTCGGGCATGGGTGTGTGTGTTTGTCCTTAGGATAATTTCGGTTAAGTAGTGTGTAAGCTTAGTGACTGATGACCGTAGCAGTTAAGTCCCGTAGGATTTCACACACATTTTAACATTTGAACATTATTTAGGAAATAGGGTTCAGGGGCTACTCTGAGATAAAGAGGTTGACACGGGAGAGGAATTCGTGGGAAGCCGCACAAGCCATTCGCATGACTGAGCGGACGGGCTGCCTTTATTTTGGCCACTTTTGTTTTTATTTCACAAACAAGTTTTGTCTTTCGTTTGATGAGCCCTACTCTTTCATTCCCTGCTCGTTTGAAATATAATTTCACTTTCGTTGATAGATAGCTATGTGTCGTACAGCTTCTTTTGAGCACCAATCAAACTCTAAAACATTTAGCCTTTTCGTACTAATATTTAAATTCGAAATTGATTATATACTTAATTTTTGCATTTAAGGAGGAAGACTGTCATCTGATATGAAGACTCACTGGAAAGTATTCCGTTGTAATGATTTGGCTAATCGAGGTTTTGTAGGAAATTTCGATGCGGCGGACATTACCCTAGATCAAGTCAGTTTACGAAACCCATTGGGAATTAATTACCTAATTGGCATTTACGTCGCTGCAGGTAGGCTAGTATTTGTAAATTCACCTGGTAATATGGGAAATCTCTCCAGAATGAGATTTTCACTCTGCAGCGGAGTGTGCGCTGATATGAAACTTCCTGGCAGATTAAAACTGTGTGCCCGACCGAGACTCGAACTCGGGATCTTTGCCTTTCGCGGGCAAGTGCTCTACCATCTGAGCTACCGAAGCACGACTCACGGCCGGTCCTCACAGTTTTACTTCTGCCAGTATCTCGTCTCCTACCTTCCAAACTTTACAGAAGCTCTCCTGCGAACCTTGCAGATCTAGCACTCCTGAAAGAAAGGAATTGCGGAGACATGGCTTAGCCACAGCCTCGGGGATGGTAGAGCACTTTCCCGCGAAAGGCAAAGGTCCCGAGTTCGAGTCTCGGTCGGGCACACAGTTTTAATCTGCCAGGAAGTTTCATATCAGCGCACACTCCGCTGCAGAGTGAAAATCCCATTCTGGAAACATCCCCCAGGCTGTGGCTAAGCCATGTCTCCGCAATTCCTTTCTTTCAGGAGTGCTAGTTCTGCAAGGTTCGCAGGAGAGCTTCTGTAAAGTTTGGAAGGTAGGAGACGAGGTACTGGCAGAAGTAGAGCTGTGAGGACCGACCGTGAGTCGTGCTTCGGTAGCTCAGATGGTAGAGCACTTGCCCGCGAATGGCAAAGGTCCCGAGTTCGAGTCTCGGTCTGGCACACAGTTTTAATCTGCCAGAAAGTTTCATGGGAAATATCTGTTTATTTCCTGGGAGTCTTCTTTTATACAAGCAAGATTAGCTCTCCCTTGCATTCACTTCAAATTATCCAAGACTTTGGCTAACAGCCGGACAGGTTGCAGCTAGAATATCTGAGATGGGTGACATTGGTTACAAGTTGGTAAGCGTTCTATTTTTCTTTACAAGTGATATGCCCTCAACTATAATCAGTAAACTGAATGGGAAAATCTGACCACTCTCATCCCCGACGTTACTACAAATTTAAGTTTAAAGCTATAAATTGTAGTTGTCTCCACAAGTCAAATATTCTAAACAAATGTCAATCTTATCGTCCAGTGTTGAATTTCAGATGACAAGTAGAGAGCTTCGAAACTATCCATAGACTCGTGTGTTGACTGAAGATTTCCAGGCGTCGCAGAATTACGAGAAAACACGTACTACATGGAAAAGAACGTACACATTTCCTAGCAGCAGTCTACCACTCAGCGCTGGACCGTTCCAAACGTTGTGAAAACTTTGCAGACCATTCTCATTGAGAAGAGGTCGTTTGATACGACTCTTCGACCATTACTGCGAATAAAGGAAGACTTTTTATGCTCGCGGGTTATAGCTTTTTCATGGGACCTCACATCTCGTCTGCAGAACCATCAAAGTTTCCGCAAGCAGCGAGCGAATGAAAAGCAGATCGCTCAGATCTGTGAGCCTGGAGACAGCGGTGGCGATATTGTTAAAGTATTCCTAAAGGCATTCGACCCGGTACCACACTGCTCACCGTTTAATAAATCGAGATTGTGGCATTTTGGACTAGTTTTAAGCTGGGTTAAATATTTCGAATGGGCTAGTGATCAATTTACCTTCCATGTGCCATGTTTGCTGAAATAAAACCACGAAAGTGGCAAGTATTTTACTTGTGTAGATACTGCAAATAAAAAAATAAAGTACAGATTAATTTCAAAGCCTGTACGTTTATGGTTTTATTTCAACCAAATGTTCAGTTCCGTCGTCTCGAAGACCGTTAACTTATGGGGGGATTAGGCCCAGATTTTGAACCTAATGCTTTCAAAATATTTATAATTCACCTTCCTGTACAGTTCATCCTTGTATGCTCAAACATTACTTCAGACTGACAATACCTCGGAAATATTGTTGTATTACCAACTTGCAGCTCCTAAACATCAAGAGTTTCACTGCTATAGTTGGATTACTATATGAATCTTTCCAGAAAACATAATGACTGGGTAAGGGTGAAGTGCTTTAATCTGTAACATGAGATAGACAGAGATTAATTAAGCAATTTTTTTGTACGTCAGCTACTTTGTATTCTGTGATCTTAGAAACATTCTTTAAATACACAATTTTAAACTTCAAATTTTTTGTCTCTTTAGGAAATAAAATCTTACAAATATGTTGGATGACACTTTGGAGCCTAAGAAATTAAACTCAGAATTCAGTGCCACTATAATGAATATGATTTGAGAAAAGGTATCTTACATATGCAAAGATCTGAACTGTAAAAGCATTAAAACAATATTCAGAATTCATGTCGTATTTGAATGTACATCCCAGATTTCGTCATGTCCATAGTATTTTCCTGTAGATTATTTTTCTTTTCCATTCTGCTTATTTTCTGATTACTCTGTCTTCTTCTTTCTTTTCACTCACACTTAATTTCCCCAACATTTTTATTCGCTTAACATCGTTTTTATAGAGGGGAACTGCACCAGATCTTTGGTTCCGCACCCATTTCTTCGAGGATTAATTAGGAATGTGTATAACCACAAAGCGGAAATTACATCCAAAACAATGGAATGGTAGGAAAGGATTTCTGTTTTAATGCACATTTCTCATTCAGCTGCACTAAGTGAGTCATTTTTAGTCTGAAACGAACAGAATTAACTCTGTGAATGAAGATGTCAAAATTAAACATCTCCTGATTCAATAACTATAACAGATATTGATTGGAAACAACTTTCCCTGTCGACTGTATTTGCTTTATCCAAACGCAAACAATATAAATTTCTGACCGTAATACTAGGTTAACGCCCTCTTAATCACATACTATGAAGAAGACATCCATATTTCGTTCTTAACGACGAAATATCCTAACGTGCGTGTGTGAAAGTATCTTCTGTTGAGTAAGAATGAAGTGGTATAGTACCTTTACTTTCCACAGTACTTGAAAATGACCGGGCAGTATAGGGTCAAGCGCTGATGAGGCTGCTCTCAAACATTGCACAGCAAGAAACTTATTGGCGCTCGTGTTAGAATTAATATGTGAACCAAAACGCTTACAAATAGAACAGACTGTACAGCCAGGAAGATCTATAGTCATTTGATGGTTACTTCGAAAGATCACAGCCCATCTCCAACCTCACCTTTCTCCTATCGGAATTACTACTCCATCGTTGGTAGGACATTGAAGGCTGATCGCACTTCATCTGTCTTAGAAAAACTCATCATGAATCGATAACATGCTTTTGAAAAAGCTGAAATGTGCGGTAGGTGTAGGAATTATAAGTTTATTTGAAATGTTGTCGAAAATCTTTGAAACTAGTAACTTACCACTAGATTTCCAGGAAAGATTTATCATCATACTACAGTAGAAGTAACTTGGATATGAGGGTGAAAAGTAACGATTCCTCCGACAAGTCATGTTTGTATACTGCTGACCAGACTGTCGATCAGAATAATATCATCATCATCATATTAGCAGGTCCTTTACTTCTCCATTTTCTGCGATCCATTGCTTCCATCTTAAGGCTGCTGTATGTTGTACCGTCCATCACGTCATCCAGTGTCTGAAATCTTTTCCTTCCTCTCTTCCTTTTCCGTTCCACATAACCTTCTAAAAATGTTTTTATCAGTCCGTCATTCTTTCTTAGTATATGCCCAATTCAATTTATTTTTCTTCTTTTTATTGCATCTAGTAACTATCTTTTCTCTCCCACTCTTCCCAATACCTCTTCATTTTTTACTCTGTACATCCAACTTAGTCTTTCCATCCTCCGCCATGTCCACATCTCAAAAGCCTCCACCCTTTCTCTGTCATTCTTCCTCACAGTACATGTTTCAGCGCCATACAGAAGAACACTCCATACAAAACACTTTATGAGACTTTTCCTCATTTCTGTGTCCAGATTGGTGCAGAAAATTCTCCTTTTCTTATAAAATGCCTCTTTTGCCATTGCTATCCTTGTTTTAATTTCTGCGCTGCACTTTCAGTCGGTGTCTATCCTGTTTCCAAGATACTTAAAATTTTATACCTGTTCTAATATTTCTCAATTCACCATAATTTTTATTTCTTTATTTCCTTCTAGTGCCAATACTTTTGTTTTCTTTGTGTTAATTTTTATTTCATAATATATCCGTTAGCTTCGATGATGTCCACTAAACCCTGTAATTCTATTTCCCCTGTGGCTAGAAGGACGGTGTTATCTGCAAACCTCAGGCACCCTAGTCTTCTTCCTCTAATTTGTACTCTTTTGTCATCTAATGAGCGTTGGTCAATCATATTTCCCAAGTAGAAGTTGAAAAGGGTAGATGATAGACAGCAACTCTGTCTTAATCCTTTACCTAGCTCGATCCAGTTTGCACTTTCTCCTCTCACTTCAACTGAAGCCTTTTGATTCAGAAATAATGAGTTTACAAGTCTTCTGGTCTTCCAGTCCACTCTCTTTTCCCTCATAATAATCGCCAGCATGTCCCTAGCCACATTGTCAAATGCATAATATACATAATTTAAAACTTGGCAGTTCGCTCGGAATTTCATATTCTGCCTTCAACATTTTTATTTTCTATAATCACGATTTATATGTGCAGTGCTTTGCGTGTTTCTACTATAGTCAGCTTTGATTAGTTCTAATAAATTCTTTGAGCAGTCTCAACATGAATTTGCCGTCTTAGGACTCCAGGCAGTGGGAGTCATTTGCGTTTCTTGGAACCTCGAGGTGCTTTATCTCGAACGGGCAGTCGCCATTCTGTTCTGGTGCTGATTTTCTTAAAGCTGTATTCTGTTGGATTTGGGGGCCAGTCTAGGTTTCTGTCGTGTTGGATCGGGCTGGTTCTGAGCTGCTGCAATGATGAAGAATATGGGTGAGATCTTTTCAGTTACTCGCCGAGGTGGCTATTAGGCGAATGTGTAGATCATTTCAGAAATGCTTTCTAAATATGTGAAACAGTTAACTTACGATTGCAGGAAGGAGGATATTGCTTGATATCAGAATAGGAACGACAAAACAGAGAAAAAAGTATATGAATTTTACTGTCTAGGAAGCAAGGTAATACAGGATGGGCGATAGAAGGAACGGGTCAGAAGTAGACAGGCATAGGCGAAGAAAGATATCTTAAACAAATAAGAGATCCTGATGTAACTAAGTAAGAGGCTCCTGGAAGTGTACAGCTCGTTCATAGCATACCATGTAATGAAACATGGATCTTGTGAAACCTGGAGAAGAAGAAACTGAAAGTGTCTCAAATGGAATTCCATCGAAGAACGTTAAAAATTTTGGACAGATAATGTACGAACGGAGAAGTACTAAACATGAGAGACAGATTAATGGAAAATATGCAAGCAGAAGTAGTAGCAGTCTATTGGCACCCAAAGGACGAGTAGGAGGAGAAAATTGTAGTGGCGGACAGGGACTGGAATGTGCAGAACAGTTTGTAGATAATGTCGAGTGCAGTACTGTGTGAATATGAACAAATCTGTGATATTTTGTAAGTAATATTGTTTGGTTTCGCAGTGGTCGCTTTCTACAGTTTAAAATACTTGTTGAAAAGCAACATATGCAAGACACTTACCTTATTTTTTCAACGAACTACAATTGAAAGACGCATCATTCAGGATTTGACCTGTGAACAAGAAAAGGAAAAGAAAATGATTTCAGCACATAGTTTAGTGTAGTAGCCATGCACAATTTGTATCGTCTACAGTTCAGTTATTCCAGAAATATCTTCTTTGAAGTGAATTTCATGTTGTAATCCTTCATTCGCAGTTGTCTAACATGTAGTACAGCTGATGTTCGTATCGCCGAAACATATATGCAAGTAATCTTCAATGAGGCATTCCGTCCGAATCTTCGAAAAAATAACGAGAAAGGGACTCACTCTTTGATAAATTTATTACTCTCATACGACTGAAACTATTATGAAAAATGTATGCAGCTGAAAATTTTCGGTAAGTCTTACGGAGTGCTTAGGTAGTCGAAGGAAAAGTGCAAAGGTAAAAGGGATTAGATACGTCTAAACATGGGACTGAAAGAAAGAGATAAATGCTAAAGTAGGAATGAGGTGAACCATGCACGTCTATGGGAAAGGTAATGCTGCGTACAGGAAAATTGAAGACATCTTTGGAGAAGTGAGTAGCAGCTGTACGAGTATCAAGAACTTCGATCGTAAA
This sequence comes from Schistocerca cancellata, assembly GCF_023864275.1. Taxonomy (NCBI): domain Eukaryota; kingdom Metazoa; phylum Arthropoda; class Insecta; order Orthoptera; family Acrididae; genus Schistocerca; species Schistocerca cancellata. The sequence continues at coordinate 406,362,526 of NC_064626.1, read as the reverse complement.
TCAGCACTAAGCAAATAAATGCAGGCTGAAAGAATGATGAGATGTTCCACAATTCTCATTACGCGATTCTAAGGGTTTTGGAGGGGATCTAGTAGATAAAGTGTGATACGCAACTCAAGTCCGAAAACGTACTGTTTGGATATATCATAAGATTGAATATTGGATCACTCTCGAATCTGCCGTTTAACGATATGCACACAGCCGAGACAATGAACTGTGACGTCTGCGTTGTACAGTAGCTACCCAGCGTGGCGCCTCTGGTGTTCAATACATCCCTCCATACATACGGTAAACAAATCCTGATGTGTGCTACCTCCGCAACTAGTGCAATGATATATTCTTTCGACTGCACAGGTCTCACACACAGGAGTTTTCATCTGGCTTCACAAGAAAGAGTTCAGGGAAAAATACGGCGAATGTGGTGGCCAAGGGATTGGTCCACCTCGACCTATCCACCTCCGCCGTGTGTATAGTTGAGATGTTCGCGGACACCACGTGGAAAATGCGCGCTGTGTGCCATCAAGTTAGATTCACATTTGCCGACAGAGTGACAGCGGCAGTCTTCGATTAACTATACCAACATCTCTTGCGTCGTTCTCAGTTTTTGTGCGTACCTTGAAGACGAAGATATTACCTAACCGTCACTACTCCGTTACATTTGGTACGCAGCATATAGTAGGCAGGTTAAATACTCTCAGACTCCAAAAGAATTTAATAATCCCATTACTAGAGAACGTAGGTGTGATAGTTACCCAGCGATCCGTTTAATACATCATGATTGTAAAATACTAACAAGAATTATACTGAGGTGAAGCGATAACTCGTAGAAGCCAATCTGGTGGAAGGTTTGAGTTCGAAGAAATTTAGAAAACAGAGAGGCGACTGAACGAAGACTCACCTCAGAAGATGGACTGAATAAAGAAAAACGAACATTTATTGCATTTGTAGATTTAGAATATTTTGTGAATAACGTAAACATGATTACTCACTTTGAAATTATAACGTTATCGTGCGTAAAACACAGGAAAATAAAACACACGAAACGAAACGAAACGTTTTAACTTGTACAAAACCTAGACTGTAATTTTAAGACTCAAAGGATATGAAAGAAATGCAGCACTTGAGGTGAAAGTGAGACAGCGTTCAATAGGCAATCCGCGCTAGCCAGTTAGCACGCTGAACAAGCTACGGTGTGATTTTAACATCGAAGGATGCAAAAGGCACTTGGCAATTGAAACGAGACAGGATTTTGCAGCCTGTCTCCACTGTTTTACAATTAATATACTCCACAAGCAGTAAAATCAAATTAAAGAGAAATCTGAAGAGAGAGTTAAAGGTCATTGGGAATAAATAGAGACTTTGGGCTTGGCTGATAACATGTTAATTCTGTCAGAGACGCCATAGAATTTCGATTATCAGTTTATCGAAATGGATAGACACTTTAAAACGAATTACAGAATGAACATCATCGAAAGTAAAACAAGGTTAATACAGTAGTTTCGAATTACACCTCATAGTACCAAGGAAATTAGATTAGATATTGATATGCTGAAACTGATAAACATGTTTTGCCATTTTGGCCTCAAAATAGCTGACAACGGTGGAAGTAAAGTGGGTACCAAATGAACTCTGCAAGAAATAGTCTGGACTGTAGCCTTGAAGGAAGGAGAAATTTGGGAGATGAACAGTAGGGGCCAAAAGAGAATAGCTTTTAAAATGAGGTACTGTAGAATGATGCTAAAGATAAGTTAGATCAGATATTAAACAGACGCTGATTCAATCTAGAAGCAAAGAAATCTGTGGCAACACTTGACTAAAGGACATATTCTGAGGCATCAAGGAGAAGTTACTTCATAAATGGAGGGGGTTTTGTGGGGTTAAAAGTGTATTGTGCTCGACTGCGCTAATCAGGTTCAAGTGGATGTAGGTTGTATATGAAGGAGCTTGCATATGATTGATTAGAGTGGATGACTGTCTGAGAAATGAAGACCACAGGAACAGAGTAGCGTGCGTGACAAGCAGCTTTTTGTCTCTTACTACAATTTCTTTTTTAATTTCTGTGCCTCTGATGTAGATAAAAGACTCACTTACAATCGTGTTACTTCCTTGATAACCACATGTATAGGTCATTTTTTATCACTTGTACCTACTTATCTGTTAGTGACGAGTAGCAGATTACTGGCTCAGACCTATGTTTTTCTCTTGGCACATCTGTCTAGTTCCATGCAGAAATACACTAGGTACTCTTAACTGCGTTGTAGGAACTGACGCTTAGAAATGAATCAAAATACTGTCACTGTACAGAGATTTCATTTTATTGACTGACCTCGTCAACGTTCGTTTCGGTTTGCTACTACTATCCCTAATTAATATAGGAAAAGGGGAAAGACGTTTCCTACCAATCGACTATACCCATCTCTGATTCATATCTTTCCTCTTTCCTAACCATTATAGAGTTAAATTTATTACTTTACTTTATTACTGTTTGTAATAATAATAATACACTCCTGGAAATGGAAAAAAGAACACATTGACACCGGTGTGTCAGACCCACCATACTTGCTCCGGACACTGCGAGAGGGCTGTACAAGCAATGATCACACGCACGGCACAGCGGACACACCAGGAACCGCGGTGTTGGCCGTCGAATGGCGCTAGCTGCGCAGCATTTGTGCACCGCCGCCGTCAGTGTCAGCCAGTTTGCCGTGGCATACGGAGCACCATCGCAGTCTTTAACACTGGTAGCATGCCGCGACAGCGTGGACGTGAACCGTATGTGCAGTTGACGGACTTTGAGCGAGGGTGTATAGTGGGCATGCGGGAGGCCGGGTGGACGTACCGCCGAATTGCTCAACACGTGGGGCGTGAGGTCTCCACAGTACATCGATGTTGTCGCCAGTGGTCGGCGGAAGGTGCACGTGCCCGTCGACCTGGGACCGGACCGCAGCGACGCACGGATGCACGCCAAGACCGTAGGATCCTACGCAGTGCCGTAGGGGACCGCACCGCCACTTCCCAGCAAATTAGGGACACTGTTGCTCCTGGGGTATCGGCGAGGACCATTCGCAACCGTCTCCATGAAGCTGGGCTACGGTCCCGCACACCGTTAGGCCATCTTCCGCTCGCGCCCAAACATCGTGCAGCCCGCCTCCAGTGGTGTCGCGACAGGCGTGAATGGAGAGACGAATGGAGACGTGTCGTCTTCAGCGATGAGAGTCGCTTCTGCCTTGGTGCCAATGATGGTCGTATGCGTGTTTGGCGCCGTGCAGGTGAGCGCCACAATCAGGACTGCATACGACCGAGGCACACAGGGCCAACACCCGGCATCATGGTGTGGGGAGCGATCTCCTACACTGGCCGTACACCACTGATGATCGTCGAGGGGACACTGAATAGTGCACGGTACATCCAAACCGTCATCGAACCCATCGTTCTACCATTCCTAGACCGGCAAGGGAACTTGCTGTTCCAACAGGACAATGCACGTCCGCATGTATACCGTGCCACCCAACGTGCTCTAGAGGGTGTAAGTCAACTACCCTGGCCAGCAAGATCTCCGGATCTGTCCCCCATTGAGCATGTTTGGGACTGGATGAAGCGTCGTCTCACGCGGTCTGCACGTCCAGCACGAACGCTGGTCCAACTGAGGCGCCAGGTGGAAATGGCATGGCAAGACGTTCCACAGGACTACATCCAGCATCTCTACGATCGTCTCCATGGGAGAATAGCAGCCTGCATTGCTGCGAAAGGTGGATATACACTGTACTAGTGCCGACATTGTGCATGCTCTGTTGCCTGTGTCTATGTGCCTGTGGTTCTGTCAGTGTGATCATGTGATGTATCTGACCCCAGGAATGTGTCAATAAAGTTTCCCCTTCCTGGGACAATGAATTCACGGTGTTCTTATTTCAGTTTCCAGGAGTGTAATAATAATATTGTAACAACAATAATCTCTGTCACCTACTGTCTCACATTTTAATGGGTGATGTAGTCTCTGTTCAGATACACTTTTTCATAGATGTTAAAAACGTACAAACAATGCCTTCGTTCTGAGAAATAGTTGCGCCTCGAGGGATCCGATTCCTTTTTTAAGAATTTCGTCTTACAATTGTTTATGGAACTATTTTCTTTCCTCTGTTAGGAACTCCTCAGACATTTCCAAAGCCTTCTATTCGGGAAATTCCTTCGAACTATAACATCTGCAGAAGTCAAAATAATGCAGATTTTAACATCCTTCGTTAAATGTAGGCCTATGCCAGATACAATTCATTTATATTTATAATTTTTACAATTCATTTGTCCTCTATCACGTCTTGACTATGTTATGTCCTGCTTATCTTTAGAGTCGATAATTGTAAAAATCCCCTTGTCTTTACCAAGTATAGTCATATGTGATTGGTTGATAATTGGTTGGTCGATAATAGTAAAAATCCCATTGTCTTTATCTAGTATAGTCATATGTGATTGGTTGTATTTCATTGTCTTCTTCGTTTACACTGTATTGCAGAACTAAACATATGTTAATGTTTCTGTTAGCTACCTATGTCTGCCCAGCTACACCGTTATGAAATAACATAGCATTAGGCCATTAACATTCATGTACTCACTAAGCCACCTCAAGGTTTGCAGTGGTGGTTGCCTACTGTTACTTTTTCCCTTTTAATAATCGCTCACTAATTAATTAAACTTGCTTCTGTCAGTCATTTCCATCTTCAGAAAGAGTTTGTGTTCAGAATGAGATTTTCACTCTGTAGCGGAGTGTGCGCTGTTATGAAACTTCCCTGACAGATTAAAACTGTGTGCCGGACCGAGACTCCCGAATTCGAGTCTCGGTCTGGCACACAGTTTTAACCTGTCAGGAATGTTTCAGATTTCGTATTGCAGAAAACTATTTAGTCCCTTTTGTTATTACTGTTGTATCAAAGCAACTACATTGATTATTTATCACCAACTGCAGTCCATTTGTAAATAGAAACGATGTCGTCCTTAGCAAATAGCGTGCTAATTGGTGTATTACACACACTTCTGTCCATTAAATACCCACCAGGCAGTATCTGTACATGACGTTGTATGGCCGTACCCCAGCTAGTTATTTCGCGTCCTCATTACGCTATCTTTAAACGTTATGATAAACTCCGCAGTAAAAAAAAATGTAAAAATTGTAGTAGTCTGTTCAATATAGGTTTGTCTACCACGCGGAAACAGTACCCCTTTTTTATTAATTCTTACTCAACGACTGTTCTCCTCAGCAGAACTGGTGTAAATATACACATCAAAAAAAGTTTTGCATCATCTCGGTTCAGAGAGTTCCGCAACCTGTACAGAAAATTGGAATAGAGGCCAACATAGATATCATTTCCGCCCTTTTTATTGCTCATGAAAACCACACATTCCATGTTGTACCACCGTGCAGCGAGACCTTCAGAAGTGTCAGTCCAGACTGCTGTACACACAAGTACCTGTAATACCCAGTAGCACGTCCCCTTGCATTGATACATGCGTATCTACATTCGTGGTGGCACACTGTCCACAAGTTCATCAAGGTACTGTTGGTCCAGATTGTCCCAGTCTTCAACGGCGATTCGGCGTAGATCGCCCAGAGTGGTTTAGGGGTCACAGCCCTTTTCAGTCAATCGCAGGCATGTTCGATAGGGTTCATATATGGAGAACATGCTGGCCACTCTAGTCGATCGATGTCGTTATCCTGAAGGAATTCATTCACAAGATGTGCACCATGGGTGCGCGAATTGTTGTCCATGAAGACGAATGCCTCGCCAATATGCTGCCGATATGGTTGCACTATTGGTCGGAGGATGGCATTCAAGTGGCTGCACGAAAAGCACCAGCGGCGTACGTCGGCCCCACATAATGCCACCCCAAAACAGCAGGGAATCTCCACTTTGCAGCACTCGCTGCAAAATGTGTCTAAGGCGTTCAGCCTGACCGGATTGTCTCGAAACACGTCTCCGACGATTGTGTGGTTGAAAGAATATGTGACACTCATCGGTGAAGAGAACGTGATGACAATCCTGAGCGGTCCATTCGGCATGTTGTAGGGCTGATCTGTACCGCGCTGCATTGTGTCGTGGTTGCAAAGATGGACATCGCTCTGGACGTTGGAAGTGAAACTGCGCATCATGCAACCTGTTGCCCACAGTTTGAGTCGTAACACGACATCCTGTGGCTGCACGAAAAGCATTGTTAAAACATGGTGGCTTTACTGTCAGGGTTCTCCGAGCAATAATTCGTAGGTAGCGGTCACCCACAGCAGTAGTAAGCCTTGGGCGGCCTGAGCGAGGCATGTCATCGGCAGTTCCTGTCTCTCTGTATCTCCTCCATGTCAGAACAACATCGCTTTGGTTCACTCCTAGACGCCTGGACACATCCCTTTCTGAGAGCCCTTACTGGCACAAAGTAACAATACGGACGTGATAGAACCGCGATATTGACCGTCTAGGCATGGTTGAACTCCAGACAAGACGAGCCGTGTACCTCTTCCCTGGTGGAATGACTGGAATTGATCGGCTGTCGGACCCCCTCCGTCTAATAGGCGGTGCTCATGCATGGTTGTTTCCATCTTTGGGCGGATTTAGTGACAACTCTGAACAGTCAAAGGGACTGTGTCTGTGACAGAATATCCACAGTCAACATCTATGTTCAGGAGTTCTGGGAATCGGGATGACGCAAAACTTTCTTTGATGTGTTTGGATGCAGGTAAGTACATGGGTACGAGATAACTCCAATGGCTTACTTTGTTCCCTTGAGTTTTGCATCACTACTGGCACAGATACTGGTACTGTTGAAACATAACTGTTTTCGTTTGCATTACATCGTTCTATTCAAATACACTTTGAACTGTCTAACAGTCGGTACATAGTAGATTAAAGCTATAATGAAGGACAGGTGACAAAAACTGAAAAATAGCGATATAACGAACTCGCTTCGACCAAGGTATCTGGAAGTTTCCCCCTGCTTATCAGACGAAAGTAGGAACTAGAAATCCTCCTTCCCTCTCACCTACTCCCAAATGGAAAACCCTCTGCCCTAATCCCACCCTATTGTGACATTTGGCTGAAAATAACGAAGTTCTACAACAACTTGCCTTGCTCTCATTGGTACGGAGAGGAATATCTTCGTATTCGGTTCCATGAAATTTTTATATCACATAACAAATTCCGGCTCCCTATCATTCGCATCTGTTTCCAAGCCTTGGAATACATCTTCGATCCGCTGCCCTCTAGACTATTTGTGGCATTATGTTGCACGCCATTTTATTTAAATTAAAACTTGAAAACTATATATAGGTTGTGATCCACAGCTGAGGTAACAGACTTTTTTATACTACCAGAAAGTTACAACTATCTTTACTTTGCTGTAAGAAGTCTGGACAATTTATGTCAACATCTGGCAGACTTTAAAATTTAAAATGATATACACCACATGTAAAATTCTAACATATGTTACGTATTTATTTATTGCTGTAGAAAGAAGTGAACCTGTCGTATGGGCTGGATAATGTTCCATATTGTAGGCCCGCTTCCTTCCACAGATCTAATTAGATATGTAACATATTTTAAAATTATGCACATGCGGCTACACCAGTTTAAACTTAAGTCTGTTCGATAGCGAAATAAATTGTAGAACCTAGTTACAGCAGAATAAAGATTTTAGCAGTTTTTCCATGGTATACTTAAAAAAAAGTTTAACAAGTTCTTATGCAGTGATGTGAATTGTTTGTCTAATTTAAGGAATTTCATCTCAGTTATCTCCATATGGGTTTCGTTCTTTTTGTCATCTGTGTCGAACGTAATGAAAGATGTAAATGAAAATTTGCGTAAAATACTCCACGTAACTGATACCAGCTACAAATTATCTATTTCTCTACCCACATACATACCCAAAATGCCACATTACGGCGCATGGCGTCCGGTTCGCAAATGGAAAGAGAGGGATAAAAACTATCTAAATGCTTCCGTACGAACCTTCTTTATTCTTATCTTCGCGGTTCGTACGAGAAATGTACGTAGGTGGCATTAGAATCGTCGTGCAGTCTGTCGCAAACAACAGCTCCCTGACTTTCTGAATAGTCAAAACACTAACGAATTAAAGACGTTAGTTGCCAGTAGGCACTGATTTATATCAATAGGGAAACTTCGAAATCTGCGCTGGCCCGGGATTCGAATCGTGGGCTCCCGCTTACTAGGCCACTACGCGATCCAGACACAGTGGCCACCAGCAACGCACGGTCTACTGCAGCGCGCCTCCCGTCGGTCCCATATTCTCGACTAATACCACATACTACTGATGTAGTGGCCCTGCTTATTACGCGCGACATCTCGCCGATTCCCGTAAGAGTTAGAGCGTGTTGGGCATCTGCACTGAAGGGACCATTGGCCGCCATCGCCTTAATTATACATGTGGGATCTGTTTTTCCGTAATATCGAGTATTCATAGGAGCTACCACTAACTAATCGCCGGCCGGCGTGGCCGAGCGGTTCTATAGTCTGGAACCGCGTGACCGCTACGGTCGCAGGTTCAAATCCTGCCTCGGGCATGGATGTATGTGATGTCCTTAGGTTAGTTAGGTTTAAGTAGTTCTAAGTTCTAGGGGACTGATGACCTCAGAAATTAAGTCCCATAGTGCTCAGAGTCATTTTGAACTAACGAATCTAGCAGCGTGCCTCGGAATTTCTTAGGTGTGCTCTTTTAACCAAATTTGTTTGATATGGTTCGCACAAGAGTTAGTACGTGGTGTCCTTTTTAGGTGAATGAAACTTCCCCAAAATAAGCCGGAGTCGAGTATTCGCTTTCTCTAGAACCCCCCTGTCGTATTCTGTCCATTTCATGTCGTTTGTAACAATATGTCTATGTGTTTAACTGATGGAGTATGTCAGGCAGCACATCTCTGTTATCGAACATGAAATGTGGATTCGCATTCGGGAGGAGAACGGTTGAAATCTCCGTCTGGCCAACCTAATTTAGATTTTGTGTGGTTTCCCTAAATCGCAAAGGCCCAGACTGTACCTTTTAAAAGGGCACGACCTATTTCCTTCCCCGTCCTGTCGTAATCCGAGTTTGTGTAATCCGAGCTGTGTCTCTAAATTATCGCACTGTTGACGTGTAATTAAACTATAATCTTGCTGCTCTTCCTCCGAACATTAATTGATTGTGTTCCCTCATATCTGCATTAACTTACTGTTATCGCATGATGATATTTTCGCCCGTATTCTTTTACACCCATACATTGAGGCCTTAGTCAGAAATTATGGAAGGTAGGAACTGTAGGCGTCGTCGTAAACTTCATTACCAGGAAAAGGAAAACAAGGCCGGTGTAGTCAGACCTGACAAGGAGGTCGCCACTCTGGTGGGCACTTCTCGACGTGCATTTTAAAATATTCCACCCCCCTGCGTGCGTGCCGCTGTTGAGGTCCCCTTGCTCCCTCCCCCCCTCTCTCCCTCCCCCTCCTGGCGAGGCCTGCCCTCTCGTACCTTGTCCCCACCGCGGCCACCCTCTTGTGGCGTCATCCCCTTCTCTCGCCACCGCTGCTGTTGAGTAATTACTGCGACAGAGGAGCACAATGGGTGTAAAGGAACAAAGCGTCCAACAATTCTGAGATATCTTGTTTCAGGAGCCGGCGAGGAGGTAGCGCCGTCACCGCTGCCGCCGTCGCCACCGGCCGTGGTCGCCGCCAGGGCTGTTTCCATGGCAACCGGGCGCCGTCTGCAAGATGTGGGGCTGTGGCCACCAAGTGCCACCTAGAGGGAACGGCGGATACATCACGGAGCGGACAACAATAGCGGCAACTCTCGTCGCACGGTAAGCATCGTCTTCACTATCACATGGAACAACTGAACCTAATTACATTTAACAGTGACACATCAGCGCATGTTGCAAGTATCAGAGGGTCTTTGATGGAAGAACGGTAACACTGTTCTAGAATAATCGTTTCTTTCTACAGAAGGATGTAAGCTACATTGAAACCTTCGGTTAAATGTAAATTGGGTATCGAATCAGGACCCCAACCAGGATCATTCCTTTCACAAGAAATAAGTTCAGTATCTCAGCCATCTAAGCTGTATTCAGAACGGAACTCAGAGCCTAATCCATCAGCGCTCCTCGTTTAACTTTCCTATTTGCTCAGGCTCTGTCCTTTCCTCTGTTTTATCTTCACTACAGCTGACTAGAACTAACAGCGAAAGTCACTCAGCAGATATGAAAGCTTCGCTCCGTAATCGAACATTCGCATTCGGATCCCTCTATGGAACGCTATCTTGACTTACAAGTCCATACCACAGTACAGCGGCGGATTCAATATGGCATAGCAGTAAGATTTTAAACAAGAAATTATAAAAGCAGTCAACTTGCAATTTGTCAGGGATGCAGAATAGTAAGTCTTCCACAATTTGGCACCACACACTGCAAGGAAGGTTACTCTTTAACATCATTACAGGCATTCAGAGAATCTATCGAATCGCCGTCTCCTCGATTACGACTGGAGTCATTACTGTGCAACCTCAAAGCTGTGACAACATTAAAAAACATAACAATTATAATTTTACGCTATAAATCGTAAGGTATGGTGAAAGGCGCTGCAGTGTATGAAATATTTACTCAAACATGATCAGGAATGAGGGAAGCATCCGCTAAAGCGGTGACTGAAGTCCCCATTATCTGTTACATTGAATAAAAGAAATCTCTCAAAATTAAAATATGAGACCTCTGTAAATCTGTATGCAATCCAACATACTTAAGATGAAAATATTTGTCAATGCACACCTCTGTTTCTTATATGAGCACTTGTAATGTAAACTGTGCAAGGGACTGATATAAAGTTTGTTTTTAGAACATTACTTACCCACAGTGCCATGATGTAAGATGAGGTACCAGTCTATACACTGAATTTTCGATGACAAAAACTTCTGATAATCATTTGCAAATAACAGTGTAGCGGGAAATTTTGCTATAGTAACTTTGGTATTCTCAATCAGGTATATGGATAACTGATTTTCGGTGCATTTATTGTAAACTGACGGAGACGCTACTAACCATATTCATTTGTTTCATGCTCTATATATCCTTCAGGCATCGGAAGAAAACAGTTTTCCCATAATACTAATGCATTTATGGTCATACTGATTTAAACAGAAATGACGTGTGGGAGATGGGAACCGAGACTACTGAAGATTTAGAATAGCAGATGGAAGAATGGTCAAAATGCAGAACAACTATGAGGACCTCGTAATTCCATCCATCTCCTACATAGGCAAGTCAAATATTCCACCAGCTGCTTATTCAAAGAAGAGAAGATGCTGGCTTTTATAATGCTACCGAACCTGATTTCACAATCTTATGATAAGACTGACTTTATTTCAACAATATGTGTGCATGCACAAAAACACATCAGAAAAAAACGCTAATGTCATCAGCATATGAGTTCAATATCTTAATAACTTGACAGGAAGTTAGAAAAACTACTGACAGTTGAATAAGTGAGACTTCAACATGACAGAGCGATTCTGCTAAACTTTAAGGAAAAGAGGAAATTCCTTCATTTCTAAGTCAAAGCCACCTTGCTTTGAAATTGAACACAGTCCAACAACGCACAGCACACTGGCATGCAATATTATCTGTTAAATTGAAGTCTGAGAACTAGGACTACGGACCATGACTGGTCTCGTTATTAGTGTTGTTGATTATTGCTGGAGAATGATATTCGTCGATTAGCTTACGGAAATATTATGTATATTTAGAACACTGGAATATCAATAACGATCAGCTCATAAAATGTGTTACCATTTTCAGAACAATGGGCTCCAAAAGCTTACGTTCCAAATTTTAGACGAATGCACAGAATTTTGGTACATAAGAAACCACAGAGAATGCTGCAAGTGTATATAAAAAATTATTTTTCAGTTGACAAAAAACAATAATAAATATCTGGTTTTAACTAGAATATCTATCAATAAGGGACCTAAAGTAACTTTTATAAATGAAAAAGACTTTTACTGTGATCGGAGTCGCTGCCCCTACGTTATTAAGCTACAGGTAAATGTAGCACTTTCAGACCGTCGTTCCCTTATCCCCAAACTGTTTTCTGCTTGATAGTCCAGAAAGCTGACGTTCTACGTTTTCAAAAAGTGAAAATATTAAAACAGTACGTTGAAAGTCTACTGCTTGTCGGTGAAGGCTCTTCAAAGCATCGTCTCTCATAAACATATAAATGTAGTTTTTAATTCGCTTTGGCTGAAGATCGAGGCCTTTCCAGCGTTTTAAACCCTCCAAAGTGTCCAGAAAACTAGGTCTTGACATTATCAAGTAGAAAGGTGATTTATCCTCAAGAAATGCCTGTCGTTATTCGTGTGCATAATCAGCATGCATGTGTCCATGTGATTTCCATAACTCCTTTTATCGTTGTTCTTTCATCATGATCGCCATTATTAGATCAGTGCATAACGTGAGAAGGAGCTCCTCCTGTTTGTGAAAAGAAAACACTAGATTCTAAAATGTTTTGTCGATAGTAAAATGGTATGTGTTAACTTGAAGTTCGATTGGTTCCTGGTAGAATGTTTTATACATTATGAATGAAAAACTCAACATTTGTGTAATATACTACAGTATTTATTATTTTACAAATCTGTTTTCGGTTGCTACGCCGTCACAGGTACAAGGAAAAAAAATATGTGTTGTTGTGTAACCTTTGTCGGTTTAAAGATTTTAATCTAGGTGCGTCCATAGAGTATCCCAGTTGGTTTTCAAAGACGACAACAGTTAATGTTCGAATTCCGACTAAAACGGGAGGAATTATTTTTTAAGTTGCGAGGTAAGACTGATTGACTCTGATAAAACATGTGACAAATTAGGTAATGAACTTAATGACAAATTACAACACTTGTTGTGAGAAGATAAATAAGTTGAACAATGTATTATAATCTTTGGTGACTTGTTCTAATGAGGTGACTGAGCTAGATATTGTTGGCCTTAACAGGTCGAAAGTTACAAACAGATAAAATATTACAAATAAGGCCTAAGTAGGAAAGTAAAACAACTGGAATTTTAGGTCTACAAAACAAAATCTTAGGACAACTAAAAGTATAGTAACTCCAATAAAAGAAGTGAGGGGCACATGAGAAGGAGCCAAAATTCACAGAGTGGTCTTGGTGGGATTATTAGTAGTATCTGCAGTCAGAATTGTCGAATAAGGAACTGTGTCTGACCACTGAATATTAAGCTTGGGAAAGTAGGCATATTTTTATTAAGTTCTATTACTTTAAAATAATTCATATTCCTTCCTTTCCGTTTCAGTGGCAAGTCATACAGACAGTTAAGTGGTACATTTACAGACGATTCTTCAGTTCAGTCCTAGCAGAAATTTTCGCAGACAATTTAAATCCATTTCTTGAAAAAACTCACCTTTCTTCTACGACTGGAGACTGGTTTAAGTATGCTGATAATGTGTTGTACTTATGGACAGATATGATCAGACAACCCAAACATCCTCAAAACCGTAATTACAGCAATAAAAATTTGAAAATGGAGTTTGGAGGTAACACCATAAATTATTTAGACTTAACCATAGATATCAGTGATTTCATTCATGCTTTCATGATTTACATGAAGTCCATTAACACTAACATTGTAATAGCTGTCAATTCACAATACGCAGTGAACCATAAACATGCTACCTTTCACTCAATGATATGTCACCTAATATCCATCGCTACATCTGATGACAACTATCATACTGAATTAATGGCACTCAAACAAACAGCATGAAGCAATGGCTACGCTCCTGCCTCGGTGGACTTCATAATGCATGAACAAAAGAAACAACAGGTTTGCCCTTTTTTACCCTGTGTTCGACCCACCACGGCAAGACCTTAGTGAATGTTGTACAGTCTCATATTTAGGAAAAAGCTCTCTTAATGTAGCCAAAAAGCTTAAATTTAAGGACTTCAAAATATTATTTTATGCGTACAATATTATTGGACATTTTCCTCAATGCTAAAGACAGCTCATCAAAATTTGGAACGAGTGGAACATGCAAGACCACTTGTAAATTATGCCAATTCTATACGTTGTCTGGCAGGGCAATATTCATTCGTTTCAAGAAACACCACAGGAGCAGAAGACAGCAAAAGAGACTCTTACTTTTTCAGATTACCTCCTTAAAGAAGGGCACAGTAACAACATGCAACATGAAGCGCTACATATCATCCACAGGGAGTGGAAAATGTATTTTGTTCAAACAAAGCAAATTAATGAACAAATGTATATTCGTCCAAGCTTAATGCTGAATCTTCAAACACAGTTTCTTACTGACATTTATAACCGGATATTGTCATTAATTTCATCCAGATCACTTTGAAAATGATCCCTCCTACACAGATGCCCCATATTTCCTTTACTTCATTTATTGTAGTTTCACTTGCTCTGTTAAAATTTTACTTTGTGCAATTATAGTTGCTTAACATGTATGTCTTGGTTTCATGTGTAATGTTTTACCTGTTTTCTGTAATGGACCTGTTCATGACAAGATTATCTTGTTCAGTCACCTCCTTGTAACAAGTAGAAAAGTGCATTCAGTAATTATGGAAAACTGTAAGTTGGTGTGTTAAAAATTTCCAAGATAATGGGTCACAAATTTCGATAATTTAACATTGGTGGCATAGAACATAAAATGTCCCCTTAAAAACTATTCAGAGTAAAATATAACAAGTTACGAAGAGAAAATACAGACTTTGAGGTTTATGAGAAGATGGCGGTGATGTGATGTAAGTGCAGAAACATAGTGAGGATAACGTGATGTGGGCTCCTTGAAACGGTGAGTAAGGATTTGCATGTGGGAGGTGTTGGAGAAGATGTTTGATGGAGAAGGGTGAGGTTCAAATGGTTCAAATGGCTCTGAGCACTTTGGGACTTAGATGTTAAGCCCCTAGAACGTAGAACTACAAACCTAACTAACCTAAAGACATCACACACATCCAGGCCCGAGGCAGAATTCGAACCTGCGACCGTAGCGGTCCGGCGGTTCCAGACCAAAGCGCCTAGAACCGCTAGGCCACACCGGCCGGCGAATGATGAGGGGTCATTTTGTGTGAAGCAACTGGTAAATAGCACGCAGTGTTGGCTACCAGCTGGGCCAGGGAAAGGTGGGATAGAGCCTTCATTTTGGGTGGGATGATCAGAATAGGTTATGGATGGAGGGAGAAAAATATTTCAGGGACACTTTCATGGTCTGAGAGGGGACGTTGACTGAAATTTTGTTGGAACATAATGGCTTGCGCGTTCGTCTGATAAACAGAAAAGTTTTATTGAAAGTTCTGTGCACTATCTGATTACAAGTACCTAGACACGTACTAGTGGACGGTAATATGGTGTGTGTCTACATGGCGACTAGAAAATCTGTAGGTGACACGTTGAATAGGGCGTCTCATGTCTATGAAGGTGCGCCAGCGATTCGTATTCAAGAGCCGAAACCAGAGAAGATAGTGATATTAGCTGCTGAGGTCTGCGGCGAAGACGATTTTCAAACTCATTACAGAGCTGTTGCATTGGCTTTAGTTAAGGACTGTAGAAACGCCCGTGTATTCCACGAATGTAACTGTACTGTTTTATTACAGAGTACCTTGTTATGCTAATACAATCTACCGTTCTCTCCGAGCTGTTCCTCTATTGTACGCAGTACACAGTGCTGTAAAATTTGCTCAAATCCTTCCGACTTTACGGTTTTCTTAAGCACGATAAGAGGACGTCACGCTAAAGATGGAAAACACCTCCACCACCTGCTCCGTACTACACATGATGGCATGTTACGTTCTCCATCGGATTACCGCAAGGTACAGCGTGCTTTATCAAATCACTCTTTTCCTGCCATCCAATGTCCAGTTGTGTTGCTCTTTACATCACCTCAATCGTCACATAGCAATGAGTACAAAAATATATCGGTTGTGAGGAGCTGATAGACTATTGTAGTCTATTCGTTTTAACTTGCTGGGTTGAGTCATTATGCTCGCTGGTCAGCTGGTAGCGATTTGGAACTCACGAGTGATTCCATCCGCTCATTTGTGTAATTTTTGTAGAATCATCCATGACAATGCTGGACGGTCCCCGTCTGATAATACGTTACATGCCTGACTTTGGTTTAGCAGTGGATTTTCGTTTCACACCACCAACAGTCAAGTTGGGTAACTCTAGAAGAGTTGATGTGTCCTTGATGCATACGTTGCTCAGGTGATGTCCAATGACTAGTCCAAGTTCGTAGTCACTGGGCTCACCTAATGATGCCATTTTGCTGTTGCAGCATCTCTACTTACACACAATACACCTCGCCTCCTTTTTTATGTCCGCCCCCTTTGACGTCCGTCTAGTGGTCAGTTCCGTATTACATTGGGGAGTCCAGATACTTTTGATTAGTGTACTTTCCTCTACGGAATTTGTAACCTTAAATTCCAGAACGTTCTGTAGTATAATACTGGCCATTAAAATTGCTACACCAAGAAGAAATGCAGAAAATAAACGGGTATTCATGGGACACATATATTATACTAGAACTGACATGTGATTACATTTTCACGCAGTTTGGGTGCATAGATCCTGAGAAATCAGTACCCAGAACAACAGCCTCTGGCCGTAATAACGGCCTTGATACGCCTGAACATTGAGTCAAACAGAGCTTGGATGGCGTGTACAGGTACAGCTGCCCATGCAGCTTCAACACGATACCACAGTTCATCAAGAGTAGTGACTAGCGTATTGTGACGAGCCAGTTGCTCGGCCACCATTGACCAGACGTTTTCAATTGGTGAGAGATCTGGAGAATGTGCTGGCCAGGGCAGCAGTCGAACATTTTCTGTATCCAGAAAGGCCCGTACAGCACCTGCAACATGCGGTCGTGGATTATGCTGCCGAAATGTAGGGTTTCGCAGGGATCGAATAAAGGGTACAGCCACGGGTCGTAAAACATCTGAAATGTAACGTCCACTGTTCAAAGTGCCGTCAATGCGAACAAGAGGTGACCGAGACGTGTAACCAATGGCACCCTATACCATCACGCCGGGTGATTGCCCAGTATGGCGATGACGAATACACGCTTCCAATGTGCGTTTACCGCGATGTCGCCAAACACGGATGCGACCATCATGATGCTGTAAACAGATCCTGGATTCATCCGAAAAAATGACGTTTTGCCATTCGTGCTCCCAGGTTCGTCGTTGAGTACACCATCGCAGGCGCTCCTGTCTGGGAAGCAGCGTCAAGGGTAACTGCAGCCATAGTCTCCGAGCTGATAGTCCACGCTGCTGCAATCGTCGTCGAACTGTCCGTGCAGATGGTTGTCGTCTTGCAAACGTCCCCAATCTGTTGTCGCAGGGATCGAGACGTGGCTGCGCGATCCGTTACAGCCATGCAGATAAGATGCCTGTCATCTCGACTGCTAGTATACGAGGCCGTTGGGATACAGCACGATGTTCCGTATAGCCCTCCTGAAAGTACCGATTCCATATTCTGCTAACATTCATTGGATCCCGACCAACGGGAGCAGCAATGTGGCGATACGATAAACCGCAATCGCGATAGGCTACAATCCGACCTTTATCAAAGTAGGAACCGTGATGGTACGCATTTCTCCTGCTTACACGAGGTATCACAACAACGTTTCACCAGGAAGTGCCGGTCAATTGCTGTTTGTGTATGAGAAATCGGTTTGGAAACTTTCCTCATGTCAGCACGTTGTAGGTGTCGCCACCGACGCCAAACTTGTCTGAATGCTCTGAAAAGCTAATCATTTGCATATCACAGCATCTTCTTCCTATCGTTTAAATTTCGCGTCTGTAGCGCGTCATCTTCGTGGTGTAGCAATTTTAATGGCCAGTAGTGTAATAAGGACAGAGTGGCAGCGCTGCAGAGGTCGCCTGGAGGAACCGACCGGGTAGAGCCGACGTCGCACCGGTGCAGAGCTGGCTGGCGTCGGTGGAGGCCCGAGCGTCGGCGGCCACCAGATGGCGTAGGGGGCGGCAGCGCCGGGAGGCGGGTTTTTTACTGTCTCCGCTCCCCCGGGCGGCGGGCGGTCGCTCCATCACTGTCAGCGCGTGCGTGGCGCCACCGGCGGCCGCCCGCTCGACGCTGGACGCGCCGCGTCGTTTCGGCCGACGGCGCGCTCGCTTTTTCAGGTCGCGCTGCTCCCGCGGCGGCCGCTCGGCCCGCTGCCCGGGTCTTAGTCGCCGGCGGCGGGCCCGGCCACGGCACGGCGCGGGCGGAGCGTTAGAATAATTCGCGTTATCTTAATGCTTGGTCGGCTCCCGCCAGAAATATGTGCGGCAGATAGCGCCGGGCACCGCCGCCAGCGGGGGAGGCAGAGCCGCGCCGAAAAAAGGCCCGCCGGCGGACGCGGGTGCGCCGCAGCCGCCGCCGCAGCGCAGGCCGCGGATAGTCATCAATCATCCAGCTCATTCCGCACGCGCGAAATGCTAATACGGGCCCGCCGGCGTAATTTATTATGTGCGAGGACGCAGGAGCGCGCGCTCAAGTGAAGCCATAGACGTCACCTCGCCGCTGCCCGTTAGGGAAGCTGTTACTTTCATCAGTAGGAGCCAAACCAAGATTAACGCCAGCGTTGATCGTCTTTTACATAACACGTGCTGTTCAAGATTGACATTATTTTTGGGAATTGTAACTTTCAGACGAGAAAGAGGCGACCGTACCGATCTTAGAAGTCGAGTTCATCTGATATTTAATATACGAACGAATTAGCCATTATTAATCCAGACGCAAAGGAATTCATAACATTTAGTACTAATGAGCATTAATTTACAGCCGGTCGGTGTGGCCGAGCGGTTCTAGGTGCTACAGACTTGGACCGCGCGACCACTGAGGTCGCAGGTTCGAATCCTGCCTCGGGCATGGATGTGTGTGATGTCATTAAGTTAGTTAGGTTTAAGTAGTTCTAATTTGTAGTGGACCTCAGAAGTTAAGTCCCATAGTGCTCGGAGCCATTTGAACCATTAATTTATATCAATGGTGAAAGCTGAAAACTTTTGCCAGCTGGGGATTCGAACTCAGGTCTCCTGTTCAATGGGCAGATGCTCTGATCACTAAACTATCCGGGCTAGAACTCGTAGCAGGTGCACAGATTATCCTAACACCCTTCACGTCAGACCCAAATTCTCAACTTATCCACACACTACAGACGTAGTGCCCCTCGCGCATTATCCTCATTACTAGCCACGTTTCAGCGATTCCCGTAAGAGCATCTGCGCTGAACGGATAAAAGGCCAACCTCGCCTTATTTTATATGTGTGTGGTGGCTCGACAATGATCACTTCAGTGCAGATGCAAACCGCGCACCAACTCTTACGGGAATCGGTCGCCGCGTCGGGTTAGCCGAGCGCTCTTAGGCGCTGCAGTCATGGGCTGTGTGGTTGGTCCCGGCGGAGGGTCGAGTCCTCACTCGCGCATGGGTGTGTGTGTTTGTGCTTAGGATAATTTAGGTTAAGTAGTGTGTAAGCTTAGGGACTGATGACCTTAGCAGTTAAGTCCCATAAGATTTCACACACATTTGAACATTTTTTGGGAATCGGTGAAACGCCGCGAGTAAAGAGGGCGAGCGAGGGCACTACGTTAGAAATGTATGGATAAGTCGAGAATTTGTGTGTGACAGGAGGCGTGCCAGGATACTCCGTGCACGTATGCCGACTACTGTATGCGGCTGGTTCAGTGCGAAGAGTATCTACTTAGCGAGCAAGAGAGCCGGGTCGAATCCCGACCCAGAAGACATTTTCGATTTCTGTCATTGATCTAAACCCCTGCTCACTAGGAACTAAGTGATGAATTCCCTTGCATCTCAATTGATAATGGTTACAGGGTCAAATGGCTCTGAGCACTATGGGATTTAACATCTGAGGTCATCAGTTCCCTAGAACTTAGAACTACTTACACCTAACTAACCTAAGGACATCACACACATCCATGCCCGAGACAGGACTCGAACCCGCGACCGTAACGGTCGCGCGGTTCCAGACTGTAGCGCCTAGAACCGCTCGGCCACCCCGGCCGGCGGCTACAGGATCAAAATTTTGTGTGTTGTTTCGGTCGTTTCTGAAAGAACAGACTCTACATATACTTCTACTGTTTGTTAAAATGTGTGATAGTGTCGGTCTGTATGGTCTTACAAGTATAATTACTACAATAGAAAAGAACCGCTGTAAGGACATAAGCATTTCACCTCATCCAGCGAATGCAGATTTTTCGATAACGAAAATAGGATTACTGGAAATAGGTGTGTAATGTACTCGTTGTAGTGGTACCACTCGAAATACCGATCGTCAGAGGGCATCCACGTGTCAGTTGGCGAGCAACCACGTCCAGTATACAGGCACGCTGCAGTGTGGGTAGGATACAGGTAGGCAAATGGTGCTTCACTAGCTGTTAGGCTTCGTTGAAAGGACTGACGAACTGTCTTGTTGAACTATATCGCCAGGTACTTTAACAGAGGTATGACTTTAGATTTTAGGCCTTCTGTAAATTGTGACTGGTCCTGAGAAATACAATCGTTCGAGGAGTGTTGAGACTGCATGTCACAGTATGTCACATACAATTAATGACTTCTGCACTGTCTGAGCAAAAAGATTGAGGAACTGACCACTACATGTTACCAAAAGCGGACACTCCAACATGAAAGGAAGCGAAGTGAATTTTGCTATCAGTACAAAGCTAATTACAGCAAATTGGCTCAATCAGGAGAGCTATGCAACTTCGAACATCAACCTTCTGAAGCACCCCAATTTGACCGTTGCTGACGTGACTGCAAGTGCAAACACGAAAGAACAAACACTGCTAAAGAAAGATAGGCACCCCTCATGTAACGACGGGCAATATCCTTCGAGCACTGCAGGGGTGGATCTAGAAAATAGGATGTTAGAAGAAGGAATCGCTTGTGAGTTTCAGGGTATTACCAGCGGTGCAGGTAGCGCAATAACAGTACCCGCGGAATAAAAAGGAATGGGATACAATGATCGAGCAGGTCCTCATAAGCCACGAATTTCTCTTCTCATTGATAAGCAAGGCTTCAGGTGGTGTAAACAGTGGCTGCATTGGACAGTGGGGTGCCTTGAAACGAGTGATGAATATACACTCCTGGAAATGGAAAAAAGAACACATTGACACCGGTGTGTCAGACCCACCATACTTGCTCCGGACACTGCGAGAGGGCTGTACAAGCAATGATCACACGCACGGCACAGCGGACACACCAGGAACCGCGGTGTTGGCCGTCGAATGGCGCTAGCTGCGCAGCATTTGTGCACCGCCGCCGTCAGTGTCAGCCAGTTTGCCGTGGCATACGGAGCTCCTTCGCAGTCTTTAACACTGGTAGCATGCCGCGACAGCGTGGACGTGAACCGTATGTGCAGTTGACGGACTTTGAGCGAGGGCGTATAGTGGGCATGCGGGAGGCCGGGTGGACGTACCGCCGAATTGCTCAACACGTGGGGCGTGAGGTCTCCACAGTACATCGATGTTGTCGCCAGTGGTCGGCGGAAGGTGCACGTGCCCGTCGACCAGGGACCGGACCGCAGCGACGCACGGATGCACGCCAAGACCGTAGGATCCTACGCAGTGCCGTAGGGGACCGCACCGCCACTTCCCAGCAAATTAGGGACACTGTTGCTCCTGGGGTATCGGCGAGGAGCATTCGCAACTGTCTCCATGAAACTGGGCTACGGTCCCGCACACCGTTAGGCCGTCTTCCGCTCATGCCCCAACATCGTGCAGCCCGCCTCCAGTGGTGTCGCGACAGGCGTGAATGGAGGGACGAATGGAGACGTGTCGTCTTCAGCGATGAGAGTCGCTTCTGCCTTGGTGCCAATGATGGTCGTATGCGTGTTTGGCGCCGTGCAGGTGAGCGCCACAATCAGGACTGCATACGACCGAGGCACACAGGGCCAACACCCGGCATCATGGTGTGGGGAGCGATCTCCTACACTGGCCGTACAGCACTGGTGATCGTCGAGGGGACACTGAATAGTGCACGGTACATCCAAACCGTCATCGAACCCATCGTTCTACCATTCCTAGACCGGCAAGGGAACTTGCTGTTCCAACAGGACAATGCACGTCCGCATGTATCCCGTGCCACCCAACGTGCTCTAGAAGGTGTAAGTCAACTACCCTGGCCAGCAAGATCTCCGGATCTGTTCCCCATTGAGCATGTTTGGGACTGGATGAAGCGTCGTCTCACGCGGTCTGCACGTCCAGCACGAACGCTGGTCCAACTGAGGCGCCAGGTGGAAATGGCATGGCAAGCCGTTCCACAGGACTACATCCAGCATCTCTACGATCGTCTCCATGGGAGAATAGCAGCCTGCATTGCTGCGAAAGGTGGATATACACTGTACTAGTGCCGACATTGTGCATGCTCTGTTGCCTGTGTCTATGTGCCTGTGGTTCTGTCAGTGTGATCATGTGATGTATCTGACCCCAGGAATGTGTCAATAAAGTTTCCCCTTCCTGGGACAATGAATTCACGGTGTTCTTATTTCAATTTCCAGGAGTGTATATATTGTGGCAATCCAATGGAAGGGTTTTGGTTTGGCGGCTGCCTGGACAGCGTTTTCAGCCATCATGAGGAATACCAACAACAAAGTACGGAGGCGGTGGTGTTACGGTATAGGGGTGTTTTCCGTCTTTAGAGTGTGGTCTTCTTATTCTACTTAAGAAAACGCTAAATGCGAAAGGATGTGAATACATTTTATAGCCCTATGTGATGTGTACTCTACAGGAACGGTTCGGAGACGATGACTGTTCGTATCAGTATGAAAATGCAGCCTGTACTAAAGCAGCATCAGTGAGACGATGGTTTGTGGACAATAACATTCTTGAAATTACTGGCGAGTACAGAGTGCCAACATGAAGTCGGTGCAACGCCTCTGGGGCGATTTAGAATTCGACTTCGCTCCAGACCCGGATTGTCTTCTCTGGTTTCGACTCGTAAAGCAAGAATGAGCTCTTCCACAGACATTCAGGTTCGTCACTGGAAGTGTCCCCAGCAGAGTTCATTCCGTCATAAAGACAATGGATGGACTCACCCTATATTAATGTACACTAATAATTATCTGCATGTCCGCCCCGACAGCTGAGTGGCCATCGTGACGGATTGCCGTCCTACGGGCCCGGGTTAGACTCCCGGCTTGGTCGGGGATTTTCTCCGCTCAGGGATGTTGTGTTGTGCTGTGTTGTCTTCATCATCATTTCATCCCCATCCGGCGCGCAGGTCGCCCAGTGTGGCATCGAATGTAATAAGACCTGCACCAAGGCGGCCGGGCCTGACCCGTAAGGGGCCTCCCGGCCAATGACGCCAAACGCTCATTATCTGGATACTTTTGATCGGGTAGTGTATGTTCGTATATTTCACATGAGTGAGTGTGCCACAATGTAAGTACAGGCAGTGAAGGGCTCTGTGATTAGGCCAATGGATTTTCTTTCAGGTGATGTGGTGTTCAAATCTACTGCGGATGGATTTAGTTTTTCCGTATTTGCCGCAGTCGATCATGGCGAACGCGGCTTTGGTTCCTTAAATACAAAGTATAAATTAGAACAAGTGTAAAACATGAAAATTCAAATGACTGAGATTCGAAGATAAGCGGATAGACATAATTTACTTTCACATGCATATTTCTAGTAAGAGAACGGAGAGAGGTAGAGCTTCGATTGTAGCGCTGCCATGGTATCCTAAGCAAAAATAAGGTGGAAGTAAGGATGTTTAACAACCTAAAGTCACGTTGACGAAAATGTCGTTAGAGGAGAAATACAAGGCTGTACTGCGGAAGGATGGAGAAAGAAATCTAATGTGTTATTTTCAAAATTATAATTGTGGCATTTGTTTTAAGTTATCCAGGGATATGACAAGACTAAGTAGAAACAGGGCTATCGAAACGAACGTCACTATATGTGGATGAAGAAATATTTAGTAAATCGTACACGCACACATATATAGGGCGTGCAGTACCTTGTGGTGCATGTAATTTAATGGCATTGCTTTCCTACTTCACGATCTGCCTCTAGGTAATGTTACACCTGTGTAAAGGATTGGAACGGCATAGGCATCAATAATGTTCCAACAGTTTGTAAATGCTAATGGACGAATTTCAGAGCTCAACGCACCGTCGCTGAAGGTTGCGTTAGAGACGGAGTACAAAAGCGGAATGGGGAAGGAACAATTTTGGCCTTCTCCTTAAGCTCTTTAGGGCAACCACAACAGAACTAAAAATCAAGAAGGCCGAACAAGGATTTGAAACGCCGCATTCCTGAATGAGAATTCAGTGCCTTTTTTATTTTCAGTAATAGAACCTTCATTGTATTTAAAATGGAAACATAACATTGAAAATGAAAACTAAAGTAGTTATCAATCCGAAGATTGTTTTGAGCACTAGACATGGTTCTGTTGAAGGTTGTCGCCTTCCTCCGACCTTTCAAATGACACAAACAGTCAGTTATAAGGGGACCAACAGTTTAATGTGGAACCACGGTACAACTCGGCATTTTTCACATCAGCAAACGTTACCAGAGGTGAAAGAAGTGATAAGTCATAAATTAAACTTCTA
Source organism: Schistocerca cancellata (assembly GCF_023864275.1). Classification (NCBI taxonomy): domain Eukaryota; kingdom Metazoa; phylum Arthropoda; class Insecta; order Orthoptera; family Acrididae; genus Schistocerca; species Schistocerca cancellata. The sequence goes on along the minus strand of NC_064626.1, from coordinate 406,337,932 downwards.
GGATTGACTGGGAATCGAACGTTAGGTCTTTGGATCTGTAGCCTTGTACTTTTCACAGGCTGTGAGTCACATTATTTCCCCCACTTAGCCACTTCGTAAAAATTAAATGTTCGAGGGAACTAACTAAAAAAAAATTATTTTTGAGTAAATGTATTTGTCGTGGACGTGACGAATGCTTTTTTCTGAAATAAAGTCTCCTTCTCACATGGTAATTTTTCGTATTAGGTTGGAAAATCGAAGTATTTTTTGTGTCTGGTACATTTTTCCGAATTAAATTAGAGGTTAAGCTCTAAATGTTCTTAGTTAATATTTTTTTAAAAAGTTGTATAAATTAGTTTCTTTTTTTTCTATAATGAAATTTCCAGAAAAAATATATTCTGTTGTACTTAGTATGCGTTTAAACATTATGGTACTTTTGCTCTTGGTTCATTGTGAAAACCTGTCTGGTATATTCGTCCTTAGTGGGTCATAGGCATATTGTCCTATAATCCAGGTATAGCTATAGTTTCTGTCGTCGGGGTATAGCTTCCACTCTGGATGCAGTGTCTGTTTGATACTTATTGTGACATTGTGGCATCTGACGTCCTGTTTACCAAGGCCAGTTTTTTTTTTTTTTTTTGCTTTTCGAATTCCAAATTCGTTTTGGTTCAAATGGCTCTGAGCAGTATGGGACTTATCTTCTGAGGTCATCAGTCCCCTAGAACTTCGAACTACTTAAACCTAACTAACCTAAGGTCATCACACACATCCATGCTCGAGGCAGGATTCGAACCTGCGACCGTAGCGATCGCGCGGTTCCAGACTGAAGCACCTAGAACCTCTCGGCCACGCCGGCCAGCGCAAATTCGTTTCGTTCTCCCCAAACGAGGACGTGTGGTACGTTCCGCAACAGCCTGCATCGTTGGCTGAGTCACTTAGGTCTCACACAACTAATGAGCTATAATTCTCAGCGTCAAATACAGAAGTCAGGGATATAGCTAATTGGCTATGGTTTTGGACACACATTGGGAAGTGATTAGGAGCTGTAGTGAGGGATATTAAACCCATGACCAGCAATCACCATTCGAGTTTTCGGGGGTTGGTCTTACGCAAATGTGTAAATGTTTCCTCCGGTAGGGTCACTGACAGTTTCATTTCCTGCTTTCGTCCATTTAAACTAGTGGACAGCCTGTAACAATCTTGACATCAGGTTGAACCCGCTCGCGTAGCAAAGAGCATTGGTGCTCCTTTTTGATGACTCGACGGGGTGAGCCTGAGTTGGGTACAGTCCGCTTTAGGGATTAAGACCAGCCAGTAGCTTTTAGATGTTTTACCACATACCACTAGGTCAGTACCGGCCTGGTAGGAACGTTCCGCCTCAGATACAGTTAACATAGGATTAATTCTAGACTCAGACAGGCAAGGTACACAGATTCTGGTTCACATGGCTCTAAGCACTATGGGACTTAACTTCTGAGGTCATCAGTCCCCTAGAACTTAGAACTACTTAAACCTAATTAACCTTAGGACATCACACACACCCGTGCCCCTGGCAGGATTGAAACCTCCGACCGTAGCAGTCGCGCAGATCCGGACTGAAGCGCCTAGAATCGCATGGCCACACCAGCCGGCTACACAGATTCTGCCCTGGGGCGGTAAGTAAGAGACTGATAACCATAGGTGTTTAGTATCTTGAAATCCTTAATCAGCAACAGCGAAATAGTCCGCCTCCCGGTAGCTGAGCGGTCAGCGAGACAGACTGTCAAGCCTAAGGGCCTGGGTTCGATTTCCGGCTTGGTCGGAGATTTTCACCTCTTAAGGAGTGGATGTTGTGATGTCCTAATGATCATCATTTCATCTCAATCGACGCGCAACTCGCCCAGGTGGCGTCAAATGGAAAGACTTGCACCCGGCAAACGGTCTACCGATGGGAGGCCCCAGTCACATGACATTTACATTTAACAGCAACATAGACTGAAGACTAGACTAACACTGGAGCGCATTCTTCCTTTTATTGAATGCTTCCAGAACTTACGTAGGTACATCCATAATCGACATCTGGAAATGAGGAACTGCTGTCAAATAGTTGAAAAAAGAGCGGGGGACGTGGAAGGACACGGACGTATGACGCGACGGTGGCGACAGGCGGCAGAAATAATTGCGGAGGGGACGGCGACTGAGGGCTGAGGGCGCGGGCACGTTTTGCCAAGTCAGCGCCGATAGCCGCCGGCCGGCAAGGAGAACCGCCGCCCGCCACAGCCTGGGGATGGGGCGTCGCGTCGCGGCGCTGACTGACGCCAGATGGCCGCTAATGACCGCGGCGTGGCGCTCCCAGCGCCCACCGGAACCGGCCCTGCACAGGTTTATTCGCCGTCTTTGTCCAGACGCATTCACGGCGGCTAAATCGCGCAGCGGCGATAAAAGGAAGCGTCCGAGTTCAGCGGGGAGGAAGAGTGTGGAGAAAACACAAAAATGGCACCCTTCCCCTTCAGTTCCCGGAGTACCAGCCTCTTTCCTCCTCCAATGTGTTTCTCAGAAACGGTGCGGTGCAGCGATTAGTCTCGCGCTCTTCATCCACGAGAGCCACCCGTCCTTCTAGCGTTCCGGAAAAACAGGTTGCGCGGCAGTAACAGTAGCGGGGAGCGGCCGTGTCTGTAAAGGTTAAGAATTCCAGTTCGCACCCTTCTTCTCGCGCCGGCAGAAAGACGAACGAACGGTACGTTTGTCTGTGTTTGCAGCGCAGCGCGGCGCGGTTCACAGAGGTTTCTTTAGCGGCGCTCACCCTCTCTCCTTGGATGGTGGCGGCCGGCCACCCCTTGGCCATAAGTCCGGCGCTTACTTTGCATTTACAAATACTGCAGCCGCTCCGCCACCGCCGCCGCCGCGCCCGCCACGTAGGCCGCCCCCACCGCCCCCGCAGCCACCACCTCCACTACCGCCGCCGCTGGGGAGCCCTCTCCCACGCGGCCTGCATCCTCCTTCTCGGCCCTCGGCCATCAAAGGCAGTGGCGGGAGCCCGGCTCGGGGCGCGCCCGCCGTACATAGGCAAAGTGTTTATACATGGCAAGTAATTTCCCCGCTGCGCACCGGTGGGACAGAGACGACGAGACGACCTCTGCTGGGAAAGGGGCGAAGAGGGGGCACCGCCAAAGACGGGGAGGGAAGACGGATAGAGCGAGCGGAAGAGAGGGCAGCAGCAGTGCAGCGGAAACGGGACGCTGGGAAAGGAGAGAGAGAGAGACCCATAGAGAGGGAGAGGCGCTAACGGAGAACGTGTGGAGGCAGCGAGGCGCCAAGGACCACTTCTCCTCCGCTGGCTCCATTGAGAACTAGATCAATACAGCAAGTCGTTGCCGGAGCTTGATTAGACTGGACCAGAGCGACCTAATGAGCGGCGCCAGCACGCGCTGCCGCTCCTTCGCCGTAGTCCATTGCACGGCTTCCTCATTTCTGCTCTCGTGTTCAACAGCCTTTCTCTCAGTTTTTCTCTTTTTCTTTCTTGGCGCCAACGAAACCTTCGCGTTCTGCTACGACTGTTACCGAATCTACCCACCTAAAACCCAACATTCTTCTGTGGCACCACATTTACATTATCTTCTTATGTGCACTGATTATCTGCCATGTTGACTTCCGTACGTCACAACAGTCCGAATACCATCAGATGACACTTCGTGTAACGTCGTGGCAGATTTAAACTGTGCGCCAGACCGGGAACGAACCCGGAACGTAGCTTTTACCATCTGAGCTAGCCACTGGGGTCCGACAGCTCTTTTCCGCCAGTACGTTTCTCCTGTATACCTTGAGGGAGAAGCACTCCTCATTCTTCCCAAAATAAATTTTTGACGATGCAGAGGTATGTACCATGTTTTGAAACTTATTGGAAGATTTTACGTGCCGCGCTGGGACTCGAACGTGGCACCTTGACCTTTCGCGAGCAAGTGATCATCAAGTGAGCCGTCTGAGTGTGGCACAGTTCGTTTCCATGAAAGGAAAATGCACCAGGTTCGAGTACCGGTCTGGTATACAGTTTTAATCCACCAGAATGCTTAAAATCGGTTCTCACCTCGCTGCAGAATTTTTTCCTGGACTCATAAAACCATCTTGGCCATTACATTTTCATAAATACGACAAGGATCCGCTCTCTTCCAGCAGGAAAAAGCAGAGCTGTTATTATCACGACCACCTGATGAAATTACTCAACTACAGAGATGTGAATTTTGACCATCTCGTGGATTCTGGCGGATCTGTGTCCTATTTGAGTAGAAGTTGTACAGATATCACTTCCTAGGAGCCACAATTAAACAGTTAGTAAAAATTCCGCTATTGCATTCCTGATTTCGGGAGACTAACTGCCTTTTTCTAATTTACGTAAAACTATGAGTGTCAGTCTCATAACATACTGTGTGACTTGCCCACCCACAGCTTCACCTTTTAGTGTGGCGAACAGCAACGTTAGATCAGCGCTTGTATTCCAGTTATCGTTCAAATATCGACAGTAAAAATTTCTTTCTGCACTAGGGTTCGAACTAGCTACCTCCGTACCGAGCACCACCTCTTACGTATACCTTAGCGACCTCAACAGTTGAGGCACGTCACTGATCACTGAGAGTCTGACGAACTGGACAGGATAGTTCCTATCATTGATGTTGGCCAGTAGGGAACTTCGCGAAGTTCGTAGCTCAACACTCAGCCAAAAGTTTTGGACCCATTATCTGTGAAACAGTTTAATTTACTTCTGTAATCTTAGTTAGCGAGCGCATTTGCAGGGGCTAGAGTCGCAAGCTAGAAACGCGGAGGTCCCTGATTCGATTACAATGATCACCTCGGATATTCCCGTGCTGGGAAGGCCAAGACGGGGTTCACTCAGCATCGTGAGGCCACATGAGAAGTCATTTGATAAAATACAGTGAGGTGACAAAAGCCATGTTATACCTCGGGATACTTCCTAACATCGGTCGGACCTTCATCTGCACGGCTTACTGCAGCAACTCGACATGCCATGGACTCAAAAAGGCCCCTGCAGAAACATTGCAGCCATGCTGCCTCTGTAGCAGTCCATAACCGCCGAAGTTGCCCGTGCAGGATTTTGTTCACAAAGTGCCCTCTCGATCATGTCGCATAATTCTTCGAGGGGTTTCATGTCGGGTGATGTGGATGGCAGGATCATTCGCTTGAATTCGCTCGAAGTTTCCAGAATGTTCTTCAAAGCAATTTTGACCAGTGACATGGTGCATCATTTTATGGGAGGATGAAGTCCGTGGATGGCTCTAAATGGCCTCCAAGTAGCCGAACATAACAATTTTCAGTTAATTATCGGTTCAGTTTGACCGGAAGATCCTGTCCATTACAAGTAAACACATCCCAACTATAGTGGAGAACCACCAGCTTGCATAGCGCGTTGTTAACAACTTGGTTCCATGGCTTCGTGGGGTCTGCGCCACACCCGAACCTTACTATCAGCTCTTACCAACTGAAATCGGGATTAATCTGACCCGACCACGGTTTTCCAAACGTCTGATATGGTCACGCGCCCAAGAGAGGCAATGCAGGCGATGTCATGCTGTTACCCTATGCATGCGTTTCGGTCGCACTGTCCTAGCGCATACATTCGTCGTACATCCCACATTGATTTCTGTGGTTATTTCATCAGGTGTTGCTTGTCTGTTAACGCTGAAAACTTTATGCAAACGCCGCTGCTGTTGATTGTTAAGTGAAGGGCGTTGGCCACTGCGTTGTCCGTGGTGAGAGGTAATGGATGAAATTTTGTGTTCTTGACACACAGCTGCCACTGTGAATCTCGGGATATTGAATTCCCCTACGATCTACGAAGTGGAATGTGCCGTGTGTCTAGCTCCGACTACCATTCTGCGTTCAAAGTCTGTTAATTCCCGTCATGCGGCACATCGGAAGCAGTCTCACATGAATCAAAAAATGGTTCAAATGGCTCTGAGCATTATGGGACCTAACGCCTGAGGTCATCAGTCCCCTAGAACTTAGAACTACTTAAACCTAACTAACCTAAGGACATCACACACACCCATGCCCGAGGCAGGATTTGAACCGGCGACCGTGGTGGTCGCGCGGTTGCAGACTGAAGCGCCTGGAACCGCTTTTGCCACACCGGCCGGCTCACATGAATCACCTGAGTACTAGTGACAGCTGCACCAGTGCACTGTTCTTTTATATCTCGAATACGTGATATTTTCGCGATCTGTATGTGTGTGTAGTGCTATCCCATGACTTTTGTCACCTCTGTGCAGGCTGTGAAAGGAGTACAGAAACTGATGAAGAGGCACCAAATACAAAAGCTTGCACTATGCTGATAGACAGACGACGTTTATTTGCCACTCCATTATGTGCCTCACCTTAAAACTGATTAAGAAGGGCATCAAGGAATCGTCAGTTTGGTAATGGAGAGAAGTGTTGAGGGTAAATACTGTAGAGTGAGACCAAGGCTTGAATAACGGAAGCAAGCACATACAGTTGTACGTTGCAGTAGGCTTTCAGATATCAAGAGGTTTCCATAGAATATACTTGCTTGGAGGACTGGTTCTATCAAATAAGTCTTCGGACTGAAGACGTACTTCCGCGACAATATCTTGTTTTCCAAGTAGTTATCTGTCCAAGTAGTACAGCACGGATACATACTCCCGTAACACGTCTGTTCAGACAGACTACCAGCCAGGAGCAGAGCGTTCACACACTGCTGGGCTGGAGGTACGACCGTGACTCGGTACCTGCTGTTGCATCGCTCTTGGCCGGCGCTGTACTCGGCTTGTCCATGTTTATGGCCGGGCTGCGCACTCATAGTGCACGCCGGGCGGCATAACCTCCCGGCGCAGTCCGGCCCGGCATTAGCATAGCACAGCCGCCCGCGCCGTTACCGCGACTCCGCTCCGTGGCACGCGGCGCGGCGATGCACAGCAGAGCGGAGCCCTGTGTGTGCCGTGGCCGCTTATCTGGGTCCGGCTACGCATCTGATGCGGACGCCGCTGTTGTTAGTTTTGCGAAATTGGCCGGTATTAATTGTCCGGCCCGCCCATATAAATGCCGAATGGGAGGGCCGAGGAAACGGGAGGGAAAACGCCGACTGCTTAATTCGGAGTCGCCGAGCAAGGAAGAAATATAGCCGCCGCGTGTGATATACCACGCTCGCCCGCAGATTACCCGCAGAAAGGAAAAAGAGGAAAAAAAGAGAGAGTTCCAGGGAGAATGTTCCGTGTCCAGCTTCCTGAAGTTGTTTAGGCTCGTGGCAACACATTTCTCTTTCACCGCACGCTCCGAGGAGATGCAGCGTCATTGACCTCAACTTCATGAGGAATATTATACTACATTACAGAGAGAAATTAAGCTGTAGTCGTATGACGGCCTCTGGGCTTTGTAACACGCGAGGCGTGCATGAGAAAATGGCAGACTGATGGCCCTCAACAGAGTGTTCAGTGGTGCAAAAATGCATAATAATTTTAGGAAAGAAATACTATTTTTCTTTCTGACTTTACTTTAGAAAAACCGATAGCTAAATCAATATTACACTGGACTATTGGTCGAATGTAACTGCAGATAAGGGAGGTTTACTTGTATTCATATATAGAGAATTGTACGCCACCGTTTGGCATTTTAAACTGACACAGTTCGAAGGCGGCGTGAAACGAACGTCAAATGGGTATGAAGTGTACTGCAGGCATGGACGTACAAATGATTAGCATTTCAGATCAACCCCAGAAAGCAGAGAAGAGCTACGCCATCTACATCGTGTAAGCAAAGGTTACGCATTGGTATGTAATTCAGAAATAACATATCAAAGTTGCTCAAATAACTTACGGGAATGCAGCCTAATAAAGTCGCCGACAACCGCCGACGTCACCCGGCTGCATTCGCATGTTACTTGACGCATGTTACTTCAAAATCGTATGCGTCAGGAGAAACTCAGGTCTTTTATCTAAGTTTTTTGTGTCTTAGAAGATGATATTATACCTCTCGTACGAAGTAGAAAAGTATACCAGTAAGTGTCGGAATTCTATAGGCACGACCATGCGCTATCGAGACTATGATTTTGCAGTGGTACTGCTGGCCTTGGCTGTACCCGGCTCACGAAAGACCATATGTTGGCCCTACTGTTCAGATTTACCTAGGTAGAGAGTATGTTCCACGCCCTATCCAAGAACTTCAACAGATCTCTCACACATTAGCTGTCGGTGCGACATATTTTAACTTTGTTTTGTACGATGACCTGAAGACAGATGTAGGTTTCCCTCTGGGTGTGCCCTGTATTTTAACTGATAACGAGGCGACTGTGGTTCGCGTTTGAATATTCGTATGATATCAGGAATTCTTCCCAAACTCTTGAGAGTGACATCGTAATGAGTTGCTGAGTGGCTCGGTCACCCATTACTTCTGAGTAGTGACCCAGCCACAATTATCTGCTCCCCGCCCCTTTTATCAGTATATGTACTGGTACCACATCCTTGGTTTTATCTTGTTATTCTATTGTGTCTTGCCTGATTTTTATAGGTGGCCTTTTATGAATCTCACAGTATCAGTTTTGTATTTTCAATAATTCTAAAATAATGATAAATGGTTCTGAAAATTCTTATTTTCTAATGTACTTTCGCGAAGCTCGTCTGTGTTTATATCAAGCAAGGGCGCCGATGACTTCGCTGTTCAATACCCTAAACCACTAATTATTATTACCACACTGAAAATAACTAAAAATCAGATTCCGAGACCTGAGAATTTTTCGGGGCAAGCATAGCTAAATGGGTGAGGAGGAAATTTCTTGCAGAAACACCGACCATAAAGGCTAATTGGACCAAGTCAAAAATGACTTAACAAAACCACTCTACACTGGGCTTACCACCCATGTGGAGGTAAAATGATTCAGAGAAATAATAGTAGCCTCGAACTGAAGCTTGGTCCCATCGATGCTCGAAAGCGTAAAGGAACTGAAGCAGGAGAAGAACAAAAGAAAAAAAGAAAAGGCTAAAGTTGAAGCGCCATCGAATTACATCATTCAAGCTCAATTCGACTCAGTTCCCAGCCCAGTTAGAACCACTGTTGTGGCCAGAGGTGGCAGCCTTGGGTGCTACATTTCGGACCCTGTAAGTTCACAAAAAAATCTACACACTTGACCTGTTATATTGTATACACGCAGTAAGTAAAATTTACTTCTTTGCAATCTTTCACGAAGTTAAAATTTTAATGTACAACAGAGTACTACTTGTATAACTGGTTTAATGGATTCATTACACTAGATTTACGCGACTGGATTCAGAGTAATATGTTGAAGATATAAGTATCTGATTTGACTGCGTTGAATAATGGTGTTCCGCTGATGCGGTTCTCTACGTCATTACCTGCTAAATAGCGTATACGTATACCTATCTGCAGCACTGGATTTCAAGCCGTACCCAAGGGCGTATTTTGAATGGGATCACAATTTAGAAATAATGAAGAGTTGGTTGTAGTTGCAGAGACTCGTTCGGAAGAATCAATATACAAAGGAGTGGAATACTGAAGTTCTGAGGACTAATGAGATGCGATTAAAGTTATCGTAGGCTATAGTTATTGCGATAGTTAATACCACAGTAGACAGTTCAGTTGAAGAGGAATAGAAATCTCTAAAAACTGCTAAAAACGGCAGTCATAGAAATTCGAAAGACAAATGTAGGCACAAGAAAGGTAAATAAGACTTTGATTGACGAAGGAAGGAAGTACAAAAACGTTCAGGGAAATTCAGAAATACAAAAATACGAGTCCATTAGGAATGAAACAAACAGGAAGTATAGGGAAGCCATTTCGAGATGGCTACAGGAAGAAAACGAAAAAATATAAAATGAAATAGTCATCGGAAGGACAGACTAAGCACATAGAAAAGTGAAATTAAAAGGATGGGCGTTAGCATCATGAAGGACATGGGGATTCCACTGTTAAGCTCAGATGAGGGTGCGGATAGATGGCAAGAGAACAGTGAAGACGTCTTCGAGAGGAAGAACTAGTCTTATGACGTGACTTCGGGAGGATTGGAAGACGATATGAAAGGCACAGGGCATCCAGTATTAGTATCAGAATTTAATTTAGATTTTACAGACTTCAAGTCAAGTAAGACAGAAGCGATAAATGACATTCATTCAGGAAATCATTGCGGAAAATGGTAATCAAATGACTATATTAAGATATGAGTAGAAACAATGATTCTGGAGACGTACCATCTGACTTTCAGAAAAATATCAACCATACAATCCCGAAGATAAGTGGGAGAAATAGCGCATAATTAGCTTAGCCGTCTATGCATTCAAGCTGTTGTAAAGGATAATATATAGAAGAATATAACATAAATCTGAGTGTCTCTTAGGTGACAAACAGTTCGGCTTTCAGAAAGGTAAGGGCGCAAGGGAGGCAGTTCTTGCGTTGCGATTGATAATGGAAAAAGGACTGAAGAAAAATGAAGACACATTCAGAAGATTTGTCCACTTGGAAAATGTGTCCGACCATGTCCGACGGTGCAAGATGTTCGAAATTCTGAAAACAATAGAACAGAGCTATAGGCACAGGAGGATGATATACCGTGTGTACAAGAACCAAGAGGGAGAAAGAGGAATGGAAGGCCCAGAACAACGAACTCTATTTAGAAAGGATGCAGGACAGGGATGGAGTCTTTCACCCCTATAGTTGAAGCTATACATCTAATACGGAATGGCAGAAAAAAAAGAAAACTTCAAGAGTGGAATTGAAAGCCAGGGTGAATGGATTCATACGATTAGCTGATGAAATTGCTACCTTCATTGAAAATAAAGAAGAATCCAGAATTTATTGAACGGAAAGGACAGTATACAGGGTGCAGAACAAGGACTGAGAGTATAACAAAGACAGTCAAAGGTAATGCGGAGTAGAAGAGATGAGATTAGCAATAATCTCAAGATTAAAACTCGAGACAACTAAGAAGACGCTTTTAAGGAATTCTGTTACGTTGGGAGCAAAATAACACACGACTGGTGAAGCAATGGTGGCATAAAAACAAATCATCACAGGCAGCATTCCTGGCCAACAGAAGCAGTGAGCTGCTAATATCAAGTATCGGTCTTAATCTGCTGACGAAGTTTCTAAGAATCTTATTTGGAGCAAAGTTTTGTATGGTAGTGAATCGTGGACTGAGGGAAAACCGGCAGAAGCGGAGAACTGAAGAGTCTGAGATGTGGTGCTATCCAAGGGCGTTGAAAATTAGGTGTACTAATAAGATAAAGAAGGAGGAAGTTTACGGAGACTCGGTGAAGAAAGGATCATATGGAAAACACTCACAAGGATAAGGACGTACGTTAAAATATCAGCGTATATCTCCCATAAGACTAAAGGAAGTATAAAAACGGTTAGAGAAGACAGAGACTGAAATACAACCAAATAAGTTGACGGAGAGGGCGACGCAAGAGTCAGAAGACTTACTGCTATAAAAATAAATAAAAAAAGTTGTTGGAGAGGGTGACGCAAGAGTCAGAAGACTTACTGCTAAAAAAACAGTTAAATTAGCAAAAATAAAAATTTACAGAAGACAAGGTCATGTGGGTAGCCTTGTCACAAATGAAGCAGTCCTGTAAGCTCGATGTATCAGTGGGATGAAGACTGATTCAGATGTAAGACATCAAGCAGTGGTCAGTGAACTCCACCTCTTTTTGGTGGGAGTTGTAACTTTGCTGTGAACCGGATATTGCCGCTAAATACGGTTATGTCTCGTGAAAAGTTGCAGCGGTATGTGATGTGAGGTGCATTAATTTGAGATTTTGATAATTATACAAATTCCTTTTTACTGTGGCATCCAATTTTAGGGAATAACGACGTTAGTATTTTACCAGTTCAGTGTCGGTTCAAATGGCTCTGAGCACTATGGGACTTAACATCTGATGTCATCAGTCCCCTAGAACTTAGAACTACTTAAACCTAACTAACCTAAGGACATCACACACATCCATGCCCGAAGCAGGATTCGAACCTGCGACCGTAGCGGTGGCGCGGTTCCAGACTGTAGCGCCTGGAACCGCTCGGCCACTCCGGCCGTCCCAGTTGAGTGTGAGAATTGTATTTTTCCCTGAGGATATTGGGACGAAGCTTTCTGAACTACGCTTCACTATCCTCCTTGCGGTGTGTAGGGGTGAGTACTTCAGGTACCTTTACCATTCCTGTGTTTCGTTACTGAACGGTGAGCGACAACATTAACTATTGGGCAGTCTCAATACGAGCTCAAATTTCCTTTATTTTACCGGTATATGGTCGTGTGGGTAGAAGTAATATGGAGGTTGTTGTGGTCTTTAGTCCAGAGACTGATTTGATGCGGCCCTCCATGCCCCTGCATCCTATGCGAACCTCTCCAACTCCGAGCAATTACTACAACCAATATCCTCCCTGAATCTCCTTACAGTATTCAGCTCTTGGTCTCCTTGTACCTTTTTTTACTCTGAACACCTTTCTACTAATTAGTAATATGGTATCTGCTACAAAAAACTCATTTAATGCGTTGGATAGTGAATCTGTTCAACGAATACAGTCCTGGATATATACTACGTCGTTATCTGACGAGCAGAACATACATACGAGTATTTGTATGTACAGAAGATAAGATCACGCGGGACAACTTCTCACACATAGTTTCCTGTAACTTCGGTGTTTAGGTAAAGAGTCGTCTGTCACTGGGACTCAACTTTGATCTTCCACTCACGGAATTTTAAGATTTAGCCCGTCCGTAAGGCAAGTGTCCTCCACTTTAGCGTCCGTCAGCAAAGTCTGATGATCATATTTCAGGCTGTGTTCACAATAGCGAGCTCGCCGAGTTCATTCGAGTCACGGTGTTTTAACATGGACAATTGCAAATTTATCTGAGCATCAAAGCATAAATTTTATACCATTAAACGGAAATTATTCTTGTATGGTCGTGTTTGATTATACGTGGAGTGTCTAAAAAGTTAGATGAATGGTGTCATATCTAAACTGGAACTTGGCGCATGTGCACGTGCAAGTCATCAGAGACTTGAGAATCGATACACGACGTGCACTACATGTGACTCGCTGTGTAAACAGATGCGAACTGTTGAACGTAGACTGCATGAGAGGAAGTGTCACAGCGCAAGTGTCACGCGTAAACATCAAGCTCTGCTACAAATTGGGGAAGACTGCAACGGAGACACATACAATCTTGGTGCAGGTAGGCGGGAGGGAAGCCATGAACAGAAAATTTGTTTACGAATGGTTTAAACGCTTCCGTGAAGGGAAGGAAGCAACTGAGGATGACCCTGGTTCAGGTCGGCCGTAGGCAAGCAGAATCCCAGAAAAGATCGAAACAGTGCGACAAATGCTGGAACAACATCGGCGACGGACTCTCCCATTGATTGTGGAAGAATTGGGCATCAGCAAGGATACGGCACACACCATCGTCCGCGATGATTTGCATAAAGCTCCCGATTTGTGCCGCGCAAGCTCACAGACGAGCAGAAACCAAAACGGATGGAAGCTTCTGGTGATTTCATTTGCTTGTGTGACCAGGATCCATTGCTTCTGAAGACCATCGTCAATGGGGATGAGAAGCTACCAGTTCGATCCGGAATCAAAACGGCAGTTGCTGTCATGGTGCTCACCGTCTTCCCCGCAACCAAAAATAGCCTCCTGCAAAAATCCAGGGTGAAAACACTGTTGATGGTCTTCTTCGACAACAAGGACATCATCCACAAGGAATTTGTTCCTGCTGTTCAAACCGTTAATTCTGCGTTTTACCAGTCGGTTTTGAACCGATTGCTACAGCGTATCCGGCGGGTTCAGCCTGAGTTGCACAGGACTGGAACATGGATGCTACCCAATGACAATGCCACTGGACGCTGCGCGATTCTTGTGCGCCAATTCCTAGCGCAGAAGACGGTAATTGTTCTTCAAGAGCCTCCATACTTCCCCGAACTGGCTCCTGTGGATTTCTTTTTCCCCGCTTGAAGGTGGCCATGAAACATGAACGTTGTGCAGACGAGAGTGCCATCAAAGATCGTGTGGCAACCGTGCTGTGATCGATACCATAGGAGGCCGTTGCTGATAGTTTTCAGAAGCTGTATGAAAGTCGTCCAAAGCGTGTTGTAGCGGATGGCGACTATTTTGAAGGGCAATTAAGACCATTTGTTTGTATCTTTTGTTTTGTTTGTTATCTAACAGCATTCACCGGAGTTTTTAGACACACCACGTAAGATTGTAAGAATTTAGCTGCATTCATCTCAATTTTTCTTGAAAATAGCCGCTCTGCTGACGGGTAGCTAAACAGGAGTAATAATACAGGGTTATTACAAATGATTGAAGCGATTTCACAGCTATACAATAATTTTATTATTTGAGATATTTTCACAATGCTTTGCACACACATACAAAAACTCAAAAAGTTTTTTTAGGCATTCACAAATGTTCGATATGTGCCCCTTTAGTGATTCGGCAGACATCAAGCCGATAATCAAGTTCCTCCCACACTCGGCGCAGCATGTCCCCATCAATGAGTTCGAAAGCATCGTTGATGCGAGCTCGCAGTTCTGGCACGTTTCTTGGTAGAGGAGGTTTAAACACTGAATCTTTCACATAACCCCACAGAAAGAAATCGCATAGGGTTAAGTCGGGAGAGCGTGGAGGCCATGACATGAATTGCTGATCGTGATCTCCACCACGACCGATCCGTCGGTTTTCCAATCTCCTGTTTAAGAAATGCCGAACATCATGATGGAAGTGCGGTGGAGCACCATCCTGTTGAAGTCGGCGCTGTCGGTCTCCAGTTGTGGCATGAGCCAATTTTCCAGCATGTCTAGATACACGTGTCCTGTGACGTTTTTTTCGCAGAAGAAAAAGGGGCCGTAAACTTTAAACCGTGAGATTGCACAAAAAACGTTAACTTTTGGTGAATTGCAAATTTGCTGCACGAATGCGTGAGGATTCTCTACCGCCCAGATTCGCACAATGTGTCTGTTCACTTCACCATTAAGAAAAAATGTTGCTTCATCACTGAAAACAAGTTTCGCACTGAACGCATCCTCTTCCACGAGCTGTTGCAACCGCGCCGAAAATTCAAAGCGTTTGACTTTGTCATCGGGTGTCAGGCCTTGTAGCAATTGTAAACGGTAAGGCTTCTGCTTTAGCCTTTTCCGTAAGATTTTCCAAACTGTCGGCTGTGGTACGTTTAGCTCCCTGCTTGCTTTCTTCGTCGACTTCCACGGCTCTACGCGTGAAACTTGCCCGCACGCGTTCAACCGTTTCTTCGCTCACTGCAGGCCGACCCGTTGATTTCCCCTTACAGAGGCATCCAGAAGCTTTAAACTGCGCATACCATCGCCGAATGGAGTTAGCAGTTGATGGATCTTTGTTGAACTTCGTCCTGAAGTGTCGTTGCACTGTTATGACTGACTGATGTGAGTGCATTTCAAGCACGACATACGCTTTCTCGGCTCCTGTCGCCATTTTGTCTCACTGCGCTCTCGAGCTCTCTGACGGCAGAAACCTGAAGTGCGGCTTCAGCCGAACAAAACTTTATGAGTTTTTCTACGTATCTGTAGCGTGTCGTGGCCATATGTCAATGAATGGAGCTACAGTGAATTTATAAAATCGCTTCAATCATTTGTAATAGCCCTGTACTATGAACTACCTCTCTTTCTAACCAGCGTCGATAATGCGCCGAGTAGCCGCTTATCATCTTCAAAGGGTACTCAGTCCGCCACGTGGACAGGGCCCTCGCCCTTGAACTTGACCTGAGGTCAGGGTGTGTAGCGGGACATCCGGGAACGGGCCGCGTCCCGTGGCCAGCCAGGGAGGCCCACGTGTCTCCACACGGCGGGCACACACCGTGCCACGCTTTGCCACCAGGAGCCGTCCCGCCTGGACGGGTCAGAGGTGAGACACTCGCCCTCCGGTCGCAAGACATGTCTTTAAACCAGAAGACCCACGTTTGCTCGAATCCCGTGCTATTTATTATAACACCAAACAGTCCAGTAGGTGCCCTGACCCGTTTCGAATGTTCGAGGCTCGACAGTAAAACCAGAGAAAAGTTACCAAACACGTCGGTAAAACGATGCCTCTTCAACGGTTACGGTACTGACAGAAAGCATACACAAGGTCAAATTCTCATATAGATTTGAGTCTACAGAATTGGCAGCGTGGTGTTTGAGTATTAAGTTGTGTTATGGTCTGCAGTCCTGAGACTGGTTTGATGCAGCTCTTCATGCTACTCTATCCCGTGCAAGCTTCTTCATCTCCCAGTACCTACAGCAACCTACATCCTTCTGAATCTGCTTGGTATATTCAGCTCTTGTTCTCCCTCTACGATTTTACCCTCCACGCTCCCCTCCAATATTAAATTCGTGATCCCTTCATGCCTCAGAAAATGTCCTACCACCCGATCCCTTCTTCTAGTCAAGTTGTGCCACAAACTCCTCTTCTACCCAAGTCTATTCAATACCTTCTCATTAGTTATGTGATCTACCCATCTAATCTTCAGCATTCTTCTGTAGCACCACATTTCGAAAGCTTATATTCACTTCTTGTACAAACTATTTTTCGTCCATGTTTCACTTCCATACTTCATACAAATACTTTTAGAAACGGCTTCCTGACACGTAAATCTATACTCGATGTTAACAAATTTCTCTTCTTCAGAAACGCTTTCCTTGCAATTGCCAGTCTACATTTTATATCCTCTCTACTTCGACCATTATCGGTTATTTTGCTCCCCAAATAGTAAAACTCCTTTACTACTTTAAGTGCCTCATTTTCTAATCTAATTCCCTCAGCATCACCCGACTTAATTCGACTACATTACATTATCCTCGTTTTGATTTTGTTGATGTTCATCTTATATCCTCCTTTCAAGACACTGTCCATTTCATTCAACTGCTCTTCCAAGTCTTTTGCTGTCTGTGACAGAATTACAATGTCGTCGGCGAACCTCAAAGTTTTTATTTCTGCTCCATGGATTTTAATACCTACTCCGAATTTTTCTTTTGTTTCCTTAACTGCTTGCTCAATATACAGATTGAATAACATTTGGGAGAGGCTACAACCCTGTCTCACTTCCTTCCCAACCACTGCTTCCCTTTCATGTCCACCGGCTCTTATAACTGCCATCTGGTTTCTGTACAAATTGTAAATAGCCTTTCGCTCCCTGTATTTTTCCCCGGCCACCTTCAGAAGTTGGAAGAGAGTATTCCAGTCACCATTGTCAAAAGATTTCTCTAAGTCTACAAATGCTAGAAACGTACGTTTGCCTTTCCTTAATCTATTTTCGAAGATAAGTCGTAGTGTCAGTATTGCCTAACGTGTTCCAATATTTTTACAGAATCCAAACTAATCTTTCCCGAGGTCGGCTTCTACCAGTTTTTCCATTCCTCTGTAAAGAATTCGCGTTAGATTATTGCAGCTGTGACTTATTGAACTAATAGTTCGGTAATTTTCACATCTGTCAACGCTTGTCTTCAGTGGGATTGGAATTATTATATTCTTCTTAAAGTCTGAGGGTATTTCGCCTGTCTCATACATCTTGCTCACAAGATGGTAGAGTTTTGTCAGGACTGGCTCTCCCAAGGCTGTCAGTAGATCAAATGGAATGTTGTCTACTCCCGGGGCCTTGCTTCGACTCAGGTCTTTCGGTGCTCTGTCAAACTCTTCACGCAGTATCATATCTACCATTTCATCTTCATCTACATCCTCTTCCATTTCCATAATATTGTCCTAAAGTACATCGCCAACGTATATGCCTCCGCCTTAAAAGTCCGAGAAATAATAGCTGCCGGCCGTTGTGAGCGAGCGGTTCTAGGCGCGTCATTCCGGGACCGTGCTGCTGCTACGGTCGCAGATTCGAATCCTGCCTCGGGCATGGATGTGTGTGCTGTCATTAGGTTAGCTAGGTTTAAGTAGTTCTAAGTCAAGGGGACTGATGACCTCAGATGTTAAGTCCCATAGTGCTGAGAACCATTTAAACTGTTTGAACTAAGAGCAGTATCACATCAGTTTCAGGTAAGAAATCATGTGATTTACTGCACCAAAGACATAGTTACAGCTACATTTGCGAACTTCAGAATGAGATTTTCACTCTGCCGCGGAGTGTGCGCTGATATGAAACTTCCTGGCAGATTAAAACTGTGTGGCCGACCGAGACTCGAACTCGGGATCTTTGCCTTTCGCGGGCAAGTGCTTTACCATCTGAGCTACCGAAGCACGACTCAGGACCGGTCCTTACAGCTCTACTTCTGCTAGTATCTCGTCTCCTACCATCCAAACTCTACAGAAGCTCTCCTGCGAACCTTGCAGAACTAGCACTCCTGAAAGAAAGGAATTGCGGAGACATGGCTTAGCCACAGCCTGGGGGATGGTAGAGCACTTGCCCGCGAAAGGCAAAGGTCCCCAGTTCGAGTCTCGGTCGGGCACACAGTTTTAATCTGCCAGGAAGTTTCATTTGCGAACTTATTTTAAATAAATACAGCAGCGCTTGTTACTAAATTAAATCAATGATACAGTTTAATCTTCAATAAAGGAATGTTCATTGATCAACAGTAATCCGAACATCAGAATAAAAGAACATCCAGCGATTGAACAGAAGTTTTGTAACAACAACTTACTAGTGTCACAGGCAACAGAGAGGTTTTCCGTTTCGTTGGAAGCGAGTGATGACGATTCAATGCTCAAGAAGTAATTCTCGTTCTTACATAGACAATCTTTTCCGATTTAATGCTGGAGTTAAAAAGTTTACGTTTAAATATAGTAAATGAGACTTTAATTTTCCAGTACCAACTTGCCTAGCATGATAAGGCAACACTAAATGAAGTTACAAGATGAAAACAACAGTACTACGTTCGAACAAATGTCTGATTTGATAAACTAAGACAGTCACATTTATAATTGTGTTTAGATTCACCATCTGCTTTACGAAAATAGAGTAATAACTGTTCATGTAGAATCCGAATTTGGAAGTAACTGCACGTGTAGTGCAAAAAATGCGCATTACGGCGCTTTCACCAAGGAATTTGACTCTCATCTCGGGACTGCCTTTACAGTCTGCGAATCGCTCCTGCTTTGTATCTGAGTATGCTGGAGGAAGCAAGCAACGACGAGATAAGCGGGACCTGGCGGAATAAATAATGGCCAAGAAGTTTCCAGATTAATCCACGAGAATCAACAAGTCGTCGCGCGCGATGAAATAAGACTGATTAATAGTCGCACTTGAGCGCGAGTGGGGATGGGGTGATGTGACTGATGCATACAGGAATCTATTAATTTTCCTGGAGCTTATTACATGTTTTCACCGGCTTTTAATTAGGTTGAAATATTCATAAGAGCGTTGTTTACACAAAAGTGTTCTTCTTACAAGCGACGATTTTATGGGTCGGATATGGTGATCCATATGACTATGCAGTCGTGTTTTAAGACGCAGTTCATTAAAAAAGCATATGCCAAGTGCCATGTAAGCTTCATAACATCCATAGCAAATGATTTGGAATAAGGTGAGTCGTAACGAATGTCCCAGAAAAATGCATGTACCAGCAAACTTTGAATACCTGAGATGTACGATGTCCTGAAGTAAATTGCTTGTAATTAAAGAATAAAAGAGATGGTGTCACAGAAATGCTGATTCACCTGAAACAGAGTTTTTAGGAACAGAATATCAAAGGATAAGTAACACTACGCTAAACAGCCATTTAGATAAAGCAGAAAGAGAATGTGTTTGAAAGAACTTACATTATATTATTACAGAATACGCTTTGTAAGTAAATGTTCACATCAACATAAATGCCTATCTATAAAATGGATAATTCTAATTCCAGTGCTTACGGGTAATTTTTAGACATTTTCAATGGCAAGCATTTCGGAAAATGAATAAATTTTTCATCGGTCGTGAACCATAATACTCAAGCTTTATATGACAGATAGTGCAACTGCTACTATTTCGTTTAATCGTCGTGAATTCGGCACAACTACTTACAATACACCAATTAGAGAACTTGAACTCTTTCGTGAAAAGAAACGTTGTGACCCCAAGGAGCACTACCACCCAATAAAACCTTCCTTAAATGTTTAATTGGTAGCGAGGAGCCTCATGGAAATTGTGTTAATCCGACCTATCACGAGACGATTCTCCACACTTGTTACATACTTCTCACGCATCCACTATCAGAGAGACAGAATAACGCCAGGGGCTCTGAATGTTTAAGGTATGCAGTAAAATCCTTAGCAGCGCTCAGTGGTAGGTAAGTGATTTTTCCAGTACGAACTGGAAGGATTATCTCATGCATGCTTTGCTCCAAGCGTCATCACTTTCTTTGAAAACGTGAGTTCAGTATCAGAGGTAACATTACATTCATAGTTTCCATACGAGCAGAGCACATACTTCCTACAAACCGAGAAACTTTCGTTATTCGTCAAAAAAGCAGCAAAGCTGTCGTAGCTCATCAAGTGCTTATATAAAGCTTAATATCCGAAACTAGACGAGAAATAAGTGTACACGGAGTATATTTTTGGAAATTTGTGGTAAGGTCTATGGGGCCAAACTGCTGAGGTCATCGGTCGCTAGGCTCACACACTGATTACACTAACTTACGCTAAGGACAACATACTCACCCATGCCCGAGGGAGGACTCGAAACTCCGCCGGGGGGGGGGGGGGGGGAGCAGCATGAACCGTGACTAGACACCCCAGACCGCACGGCTACCCCGCGCGGCCACGGAGTATAAAAATGGTTCAAATGACTCTAAGCACTATAGGACTTAACATCTGAGGTCATCAGTTTCCTAGACTTAGAAGTACTTAAACCTAACTAACCTAAGGACATCACACAGATGCATTACCGAGGCACGATTCGAACCTGCGACGGTAGCAGCATCGCAGTTCCGGACTGAAGCGCGTAGAACCGCTCGGCCACAGCGGCCGCCGCCACGGAGTATATGTCAGAACGAAATAGTGCGCTGTGGGAGATTGACAAATTACCAACAGTACACACTTTTACGGTCCTGACAGAGATTAGAAACCAAATTACATGATCTCGAGACAATAACAACAAATGTACTGTCGTGAGGTCAAATTAAGGGTAAAAATTTATATAAAGCTAGAATTCCGAAACAAAAAATTCTCACTGAGCACATCATTACCATCGTATCAGCTTGCCACTGAAAAGAGTCCACTTGTAATTACAACTTTTTTTCTGCGTTTCGGGCAAGCCCCATCATAAGAAAAAAGTAATACACTGTATGGTGTCTATCATGATACTGGAGCTCAACCAATTTTTGTGGACGAAGAGTTTGCGTTGGTATTCAGTTACAACATTTAGAAGTGGATTTCTCAATATGTTAACGAAGGTTCGTTGGTATCAATGATGACGGATTCCCTGTTTTACTTCTAGGCTCACTGCACATGCGTGCGTACCATATTGTGTTGAATTTAATGTGAACTGAAAACCTTTACTGACGGATTCAGTTTTGTGTTGTCGTCAATTACCGACGTAAACAATGACTTTCAGCTGATTTCATTAAACCAAGTAACATTTCTGTAAAGCTGAAGGACGCATGCATGTCTACAACTTTGAGCTTCGTGGAATAGTGGGCAGTTAAACAACTGTGACATACTGTAGTTTCTGACGGAGATGATTTCTTTATATGGCTTCCTTGCAATATCATACTTGTGGACTCTTGTAGCTTATATAGGTGGATGATCGATTCGTAAACTATTTCAGGTTACCGACCAATGTTCTCAATGACATATGCAGTGTGCCGGCCGCGGTGGTCTAGCGGTTCTGGTGCTGCAGTCCGGAACCGCGGGACTACTAAGGTCGCAGGTTCGAATCCTGCCTCGGGCATGGGTGTGTGTGATGTCCTTAGGTTAGTTAGGTTTAAGTAGTTCTAAGTTCTAGGGGACTTATGACCTAAGATGTTGAGTCCCATACTGCTCAGAGCCATTTGAACCATTTGAACATATGCAGTGAATGCTAGGATGCCCTTCCTCTTGTTACATGTTTATTTCACCATTTAAACTATGGCAGATGAATAAATCTGTAGAGTCAGTGGAAATGGGAACGAAACTTCTAGTGAAGGAAAGGCGGTTGATCACTAAAAGAATAAAATATATTTTCTTCTGAAACAAACCTTAATTTTTTTGTCTGTTACTCGCTGTACACCGATTATAGAAATATACCTGACTGGAAATCAATACGATAGTAGTAAAAAGTTAATATTTCGATTCTACTTCGTTTGTGTAGCCGTTGACGTCCTCTTGGATTCTAAATATTCAGCTGATATTTGCCAGCAGCTTACAGACTGGTGCTATCTGCATATTATAAACATGAATCTCATTCTTACATATGATAAGGCGTAACTAACTATAAGCTTATAATCGAAGCTGTCATACGAGGTCCCAGTTATCTGTACAGATCTGTTTGGCAATGATGTTGTACATGGTGACACATACTGAAATTTGATGTGCTGAGAAATGGGCAACCACATGCTATTCGACACTTTCGTCATCGATTTATACTGCTTGCCGAGAAGAAATCAAATTATCAGAATTAATTTTAATCAGACTGTTCTACAACGTATCTTACAGCACCAGAAGAGACATCTGCTAACCTCAACTACGGGTTTGGCTACCAACTGAGATTACATTTTATGTACTCCAGCAAGACAACGATTTGTCAGAATCTTACAGGCATCAAAAGCTGTGTCTGGAAAACGCTCTTAGAAAACTGCAGCAAGACATTGTTTCTCTCCTGCCACATTCATCCACGCTGTATCCGTCGCATTGCCATTAGATGCTATTGTGGCCATTTCTTGACCGCAAGAAGCGTTACAAAGAAAGAGAAAAGAACACAGGCATCATAGGCTGGTTACAGATCATTCCCTTCCATCTTGATTCCTTGCAGAAGGAAGTAACAAGCGCTATAGGATATTTTCAGATCATTCGCTTCGACCTGATTTACTGCACCAGAAAGTTCACTTACCAACGATCAAAAATTGTGCAGGTTCGTCTACGCTATGGGTAAGGCATTTCTCTGAAACATGATTTCTTCCAGTTATACTAGGCTAAAAAGTTGTTTTGAGCTTCGGTGAAATTTGGGAAGAGGTACTAGAAATACTTAATCGCCATGGGTGAGCCGTCAGTCGTGCCTTGTCAGCTCACTTAAGAACATAGCTCTCAAAAGCCAAGATTCGGTGTTCGAGTTGTAGTCCAACACACAGTTTTAATCTAACTGAAAATTTTGAGAAGTACTTGGTTAGTGAGCATCTGATAATCCACAGAGGTGATGCAGCAAGACGCTCGTCTTCTTTTTCGTGTGTGACATGGGATGCAGGCTCGATGTAATGAAGAAGGAAATGATCTTTGTCTTCACCTTACCAAGCGATTGCCTTAAATGTGGTAATGGATTCTGAATGTGTTTCAACACCTACTATACGACAGGTGTATCTGAAATGACAGACATACCGATCTACACGTCTTAAGTGTGACCTACAAAACAACCAAATTTTCCGTTCCCCCGTCGTAAGCTCGCAGGACAAAATATTCCCGACCATTCTAAAGGAGCACACAGGTCGCTCTTGCACGCTGTTGATAGCATACGACTGGTACGAGGTAGTCATCAATATTCCGCAGCTGGTGTAAGTCATGGTAGTGAAGTGGTTTGTAGGCACCAGCCCAGTGTATGGAATACGCGCTGTGATGTGGCTTAGTGTGCGGAAGTGACAGAGTAGAAGAAAGGAGCCATCGTTCTGGTATGTACCGTTGACCATACCGGGAATGAAGTTTCCCTATTTGTTGGTGCTCAACGCTGACGGTCAAACGGGTTTACAAGCCTTGATTTACAACTAGCAGTCACGTAACAAGGTGCAAGAACAGTAGTAGCAAACAGATTTTAACCAACGGGGACCAAGTCGAGTATCACTCCTCGTCAATGGCTATCGAATCCCACAGCAATTCTGGTGTCGATGACTGAGGTCCATCTCAAGCAGATTCCAATCAATCCCTGTTAAGGCAACTGGGTGCAGTGGACATTTGTAGTCGAGTATCTGGTAAAAGGCCATTGCTAACAGCGGCTCAGTGAGCAGTGAGACAAACACATACAAACTTAGGAAGAAGCTGACTAGGACGTAGATTGCGAGGTGTTGCGATTTTGCCCATATTTGAACGATTCAAGGCGCCAAGTACTTCAGCGAACGTGCGAGATGTTTCACCTGCAGTGTGTGGAGGGTGCAGCACAGACCGGATGTGCCATGACTTAAACATGCCCATTTAGGTTACTGTGATTATGACAAGTATCTTTATTTGAACTCTGCCGGTGACTCAGTAGAAGCCTTTCTTCTACATCCTGAAGATAACTAGGCTGTGGACATTCCCATCTTTACAAGACGACAATAGCGATGCTCACAGGGCTATACCTAACGTTCCTGATTTGACGAACAATCAGGCATCCTAACGCATACCGAATGGCCAGTTAAATCACCCAATATTAACTCCACAGAAACTGTCTGGGATCTTTTTGAACAGCGGGTGAAACGTGCCAATCAACAACGCAGCAATTCGGTAGCTCTGCTGGAACTAACAGTAACTGGATACCATCAGCTGGTACAGCATACATGGAGAAGCTTCTGGACCGTCTTCCTCACAGAAATGAGGTCCTTGTTAAGACTCGAGGTGGTGCTGCACGACACTGGTTCAAAAATGGTTCAAATGGCTCTGAGCACTATGGGACTTAACATCTTAGGTCATCAGTCCCCTAGAACTTAGAACTACTTAAACCTAACAAACCTAAGGATATCACACACATCCATGCCCGAGGCAGGATTCGAACCTGCGACCGTAGCAGTCCCGCGGTTCGGGACTACAGCGCCTAGAACCGCACGGCCACCACGGCCAGCCACGACACTGGCATGATGTCATCTGGGAGTGATTAATTTTTCGTTATGTGGTTATTAGCATGGATCCAAGCATTAAAAGTGCTCTTTTTCAACATGGAAATTATTTCGTCGTCCGGTCCGAAACTGATTCTCGCTGACACGAGGAACATTCATGAACATTCACACTTTTGGCACGACCTACAAAATCTCCCAATTTTAACCTGATAAAAACCCTTGCTACTGACTGCAAAAGTGCTCCGATCGAAATGTACATCTTTATCAACACATAGAAGATGGTATTTTGAATGCATATTTGTTAGTAACTGACAATTAATAAAATATATACTCTGCTAAAGACGATTATTCCGGTTTTTGCATATAGGTCATATGATGATGTTGGAGACTTTAGTTTCTTGTTGTTAATATGTTAAGAGCTGAATCTGCCCATACACTTCCCTCCATGTTCCCTGTCTACAATTAAGAGTTTTCCAATAGTAAAATACGTTTCCTGAATGCCACGCTTATGATTAAACAAATTAATCCAATAGGGACCTTTCTTCATACAAGCAACTGCTGCGTCAGTTCAGTAAGGTTGACGACAACGGTGAAATTCCGAGAAAGAACAGGACTAAAAATGGCTCTGAGCACTATGGGACTTAACTGCTGAGGTCATCAGTCCCCTAGAACTTAGAACTACTTAAACCTAACTAACCTGAGGACATCACACACATCCATGCCCGAGGCAGGATTCGAACCTGCGACCGTAGCGGTCGCGCGGTTCCAGACTATAGCGCCTAGAACCACTCGGCCACTCTGGCCGGTGAAGAACAGGGCTCCAACAACGGTCGGAGGTCCTTAATTAAATCTCTTGAGATTTCTCCGATCTCAGAATTTCATTGCTGTGCCGATTTTTCCAACAAACTCATGTCTAATTACATTCAAGAACCTCTTCGTCCTCTGCCTCACTCCTGCCTTACGGTTGGTGGGCAGCATGATGAAATAATAGCAGTACCACAGAACTACTTTATTTGCTAGTTACGGTGACCTATTCTGACATCATCCTAAGCAATTTGCTCTTCGTCCTCCTTGTATTGGGCTTCCTTTTACTTTCCATTTGACTGGACCAGTGCACCGAGACGAATAAGGTAGCAAATGCCAAGTCCAACTATTTCGCCTGTTTTCTTTTGTAGTGTAAAAGTACGTTCCAGATCTGTGGGCTACCGCTCTTCATCTATTGTTCTACTTGTCCAGGGTATGCACAGCATAATTAGTCATCAACACATCTCGAATGCTTCTACTGTCCCCTCATCCTCCTTCGGGTCCACGTTTCTTATCGATATACGGCACAAGCAAACTTTTCATGAAATAATTACTTTTTCACTTTTTATGAGAGAATCATAGATGTCATTGGACTACGCTTTATACTGTCTATTTCTTTGGCAGGAGGAACTCAAGCGCCGGCGTCATTTTTACGTCTTCCATCCAGGTCCATCGAGTGAAACTTCCCTCGGAGTAAAAGGGTGTGCCCGATTGAAATTCTAACTCAGGACCTTTACCTTTCGCGGAAAAATGCTCTACCAACTGAGCTACCTAAGCACGACTTACGGTCCAACTTGTCTGCTTCCTCTTTCAACCTATGTTAAGATTCTGCTGCTTCTTTCGTCTGCAATTCACTATTTTTAATTTCGTCTTTTTTATTTTGATCAAGAAATTCTCAGATCATAAGCTACACTCAGGTGAAAAGTCCTGGCATAGCGATACGCAAATATACAGATGGCGGTAGTATGGTGTACACAAGGTATAAAAGGGCAGTGCACTGGAGGAGCTGTTATTGATATTAGGTGACGCATTTGAAAAGTTTTCTAATGTGATTGTGGTCGCACGACAAGAATTAAGAGATTTTGAAAGCGAAATGATAGTTGGAGCTGGATGCATAGCACGCTCCATTTCGGAAATCGTTAGAGAATTTAATATTCCGAGATCCACCGTGCCAAGATTATTCTGAGAATAGCATACTTCACGCATTACCTCTCGCCACCAGCAATGCAATGGACGACGGGCTTCACTTCACCATCGAGAGCAGAGGCGTTTGCGTAGAGATGTCAGTGTTAACAGGCAAGCAACAGTGCGTGAAATAACTGCAGAAATCAATTTGGGACATCGAGGAACGTATCCTTCGAGACCCTAAGGATAAATGTGGTACTAATGAGTTATGGCAGCAGGTGACCGACTTGAGTGCCTTTGTTAATAGCACGACATCAGCTGCAGCGCTGCTCCAGGGCTCGTGACAATATCCCGTGGACCCTAGACGACTTGAAACCGTGGCTTTTTCCGATGAGTCCCGACTTCTTTTCGGAAGCGTGGATAGTAGGGTTCGACTGTTGCGCAGCCCCCACGAATCCATGGACCCAAATTGTCAAAAAGTCACTATGCATGATGGTGTTG
Source organism: Schistocerca cancellata (assembly GCF_023864275.1). Classification (NCBI taxonomy): domain Eukaryota; kingdom Metazoa; phylum Arthropoda; class Insecta; order Orthoptera; family Acrididae; genus Schistocerca; species Schistocerca cancellata. The sequence continues at coordinate 406,310,648 of NC_064626.1, read as the reverse complement.
GCTCCATAATGGTGTGGGCTGTGTTTACATGGAATGGACTGGGTCCTCTGGTCCAGTTCAACCAGCCGTGAGCTCTTACAACCACTCATGAACTTCATGTTCCCGAACAACGATGGAATTCTGATGGATGACAGTGCACCATGTTATCGGGGCACACTCGTTCGTGATTGGTTTTAAGAACATTCTGGACAATTCGTGCTAATGATTTGGTCACTCAGATCGCTCGACACCAATCCCATCTAATATTTATGGGTAAAAAAAAATGGCTCTGAGCACTATGGGACTTAACTTCTGAGGTGATCAGTCCCCTAGAACTTAGAACTACTTAAACCTAACTAACCTAAGGACATCACAAACATCCATGCCCGAGTCAGGATTCGAACCTGCGACCGTAGCAGTCGCGCGGTTCCGGACTGAGCGCCTTAACCGCGAGACCACCGCGGCCGGCATTTATGGGTCATTATTGAGAGGTCGGTTCATGCACAAAGTCTTGTACCGCTAACACATTTGCATTTATGGACGGCTATAGAGGCAACATAGCTCAGTATTTCTGGTGGGGACTTCGTAAAACTCGTTGAGTCCATGCCACGTCGGGGTGCTGCATCAAGCCGGTCAGGAAGAGGTCCGACATGATATTAGGAAGTAGCCCACGATTTTTGTCACCTCATTGCATTAATATTCAGTTAGAGAGATCCAAGTCTTTGTCATTCTCTGCGAATAACGGAAGGTGCTCTATAAGTCTGCTTTTATTTTCAAAACAAACTTCTTGAGAGTGAAAAAAAAACATCTTCTAACACTCCGCTCTTCTCTGTTTGGATTTTATTTTTCCTTTGTGACGGAATAAGCTGCTATGGGCAGACACGGTCCTCGAAATACTTCATTAGGACGGTCTGATAGGAGAATGAAGCCAGAGTCCCGTAATCCGAGTTGCAGGTCCAACCGTCGTCGCACAATGTGAAGTCCTAGAGGTGATCAGTGTCTGGTGGAGGGGCTGCTCACCCGCATGAGCCGCAGCGCATCGCGAGGGTGCCTGCTGGCAGCAGGCGCAGCTGCTGCAGAAGGCGCGTGGGAACGCGGTCAGCACCGGCCGCGTGCAGAGAGCGGGCGCCGACAGGTAGAACCTGTCTGCAGGGGCCTGCCTGCACGGCGCACCGGACACTGTCCGCCTGCCACAGTCCACTGTGCACGTCCTCTGTGCATCTCCTCCCCTCTGTCAGCGAGACGTCTGCTGGGAACTTCCTCCGAGGAGCCACACCAGCGAAACGTATTACAAGCTATCCGGATCATTCCACTACGTCATGGTGTATTTAGCAGGTCTCTCCAAATGGCTCACAACTCCTGTCCATCATTTATGGTAAATAGGAACAAAAGATTAGTTATTAGCGTCCAGCTGACGACTTGGTCACTAGACATGGAACACAAACTCGTTTTAGGGAGGAGAGGGAGGGAAATCTGTCGTGTCCTGTTCGAAGGAACCACCCTGGCATCTGCCTACACGGTCTGGGGAAATCACAGAGAACCCGAATTTGGGCTTTGAACGGGGCTTTCGAAGCACAGTTTCCGAATGCAAGTCCAATATCTTACTGCTACGCTTGCTCACTCTGAGCTTCAAATGGAGCTGTATTAATAAATAATAAGCACGTTCACTCAGCTACGATGAAGAACACAACCGCTTTCCTCTCTATTAGGATTTATGTTCTTCACTTTTTCTTTTGCTACGGAAGTTAGCAGTGTAGCGATGTAATCATTGTGTAAACGACATTAAACTATAGATAGTCTTTGACGTCAGAGTACGGACTGATCTGCAATCGCTCGGAACCCTATCAGAGACCGAAGATATTGGAGAAGCTACCACTCTGATAACCACACAACCAAAACTTTGTACGCCGTCAGGTTGTCAGTTCCGTGCGCTAGTAAATGTAAATGTCGTGCGACTAGGCCCTCCCGTCTGGCAGACCGTTCGCCGGCTGCAAGACTTTGATCTGATGCCACTTCGGCGACTTGCGCGTCGGAGGGGATGAAATGATTATTAGGACAGGACAGCATAACACCCAGTCCCTGAGGGGAGAAAATCTCCGATCCAGACGGGAATCGAACCGGAGCCCTTGGCATTGACATTCCGTCTCTCTGACCACTCAGCTACCGGGGGCGGACTGTGCGCTGGTGACAGAATGTATATGTTTGTCTATGATGTTGCATTCTGAGTGGTCTGCGCATACCAATACTTCCTATATCTGACACTGTATCCGCTTAGAAATATCATGCTTTCGCTCAGGACGTTACAGATCATGAGTACTCAAAGATCAGTTGCCATGCGTATTAATCTAGATGGATAGGTGTTCAGTAAGCTCCAGTGTGGCCATGAAAAGCGTATTTTATGTCATTTCCAATAGTGTGTAAGATGATACTGAGTGTCTTTCAAAAGGTGAGACCAACTTACTACCTGTTCCATCCATTAATGGATATCACTGCAGAACACAATTGAGATTGACGTTGCAAAACGAAACTTCTGCGTTTAAGTACTTTATAAGAACTGAGACAGCATTCGCAAGGGCAGAGAAGATCCCGTGAATATGGTGTGTAGTTGTAGTAGATCGTATCTGAATACAAAGTCTTCACACTTGGCTACAACTCGCTTATAAAGCGCTTCACAAGTTGGTGTTACGAAGTGCGATGGCACTTGATTCCGCGTTAGTGTGTTCGAATCCTCTTGCGAGGAAAGATTTTCGGCGTCAGTATTGATAAACCACTACTCTGACAATCAGACAACCACAAATCCCCAAGTCGTCAGAGTGACGGTACAGTACCCAAGCGGGAGAGAAAAAGCAAAAGAGGTAATGATAACTTTTTGCAATGACGAACACAGAATCGCTGTTAACGGTGATCCGTTCCTCGTGTGAGGAAATTAAGAGGTAACACTGATTGCCCGCACAAATTCGCGCCGGCTGCTGTGGTTGAGCGATTCTAGGCACTTCAGTCCGGCGCCGCGCATCTGCTACGGTCGCAGGTTCGAATCCTGCCTCGGGCATGGATGTGTGTGATGTCCTTAGGTTAGTTATGTTTAAGTAGTTCTAAGTTATAGGGGGCTGATGGCTTCAAATGTTAAGTTCCATAGTGCTCAGAGCCATTTTTTTCTTTTTTTTTCACAAATTATCTGGTGTGCAAAACTCAACGCCAAAAGTGACTCTAACATACGTGTCGCTGCTCATGAAACTTGGACCATACATACAAAGAACTGCTACAGAACAGTACAGAAAGCTAGTGAAAGAAGTACGGAATGAGACGAATACAAATAACAGTTTTATTCAAAGATAATAATAACACTATCATCATGTTTTGTGATGGTCTCCTGGAATTTACAAAGGCGGGACATGGTTCTCAATGGGTGCGTGATTACCACGGACGGCTGCGCAATCACTTCAACGTGCTCACATGCTGTCCAAAAGGCTGTTAAGGTGTTTTTGCTGTGGGGCATTGCATTCTTCCTGCAGCCAGGTCACAACTGCTGGATGATCGCTGGTGCGAACGTGCTGGAATGTGTCTCTTCAACGCGTCCCTGAAATGTTCGACGCGATTTAACTCGGAGGAACTGGGAGGCCATTCGCCGAATATCCTCTAGTTCAAAACCTACTGTACCTGCGTTGTACGATGCGGTCATATGGTGCCATCCGCAAAAATGAAATTAATGCCGAATAACCCCCTAAAAGGTGCACATGGAGAATGAGTACAGTGCCCCAATAGCACTGACCGGCGAGTGTATCGTTTACAAAGATCTGGAGGTTGGTGCGACCATCCGTCCATGCACCATACCACATACGCCATCATGTCCAACAATGATATCCTTACGCTCATACGGTGAGAGATGGGAACATGTAACGCATTAAGGAACAAAATCGAACATGATCATTTGAGTGGTCCAGGTTTTATGGTGTTGAGAGGCATAATGTTGCATGGGCGTACTGAGCTCCAAGTATTTGAACACTGTACAACCAACTGTCTATGTTATTGCATCGCTGTATTCCTTCCCCATGTTCGTCTTTACTGAGGTGCATTCGACACAGATTCTATTATTAAGGTTGACAATACACGACCGCATCGAACTGCGCGGGTATAGGAGATCTCGGAACGAGAATATGTTTGGCAAATGGACGGGCTTACCCGTTCTCCGGCTCAAATGCCATCGATCATGTGTGGAATGCGTTGGGCAGACGTACTGCAGCTCGTCAATAGGCACCAACGACTGTCCACCAGCTCCAAAGCTCGCTGGTGGAGGAATGGAAAGCTGTAACACAAAAACTTCTTATCAAACTTTTGACTACCATGGAAGCGTGCTGCAGAGCACGAATTGCCGTCCATGGTGATCACACACCTTATTAGGAACCATGTCACCCGTCTTCGTTACGTCCAGGGGTCATCACCAAACGCGCTGACTTCAGCCTAATTATTGTCTTTGAATAAAAGTGTCATTTCTGTTGTTCTCGATACTTATAGCTTGCAGCTGCCTCCTATACTAGGCTGTAGCTGTTCTTTCTAAGTATGGTGAGAGTTTTATCGAGCTATGTTACTTTGCAGTGACACATGAAGCGAAGGTTACTTCCGTCGTTAAGCTTTACGCACCAGTGTAGTACCGGTACTCAGCTCGTCGGTATGAGACTTCACCGCACCTCCTCCTCCTCTATCTGTCTGTCTGTCTGTCTCTCTCTCTCCTATCTTTCTCTCTCTCTCTCTCTCCATTCTCTCTCTCTCTTCTCTCTCTCTCTCTCTTTCTCTCTCTCTCTCTCTCTCTCTCTCTCACACACACACACATACATACATACGACACATCGTTATCCATTGGAGCGATACTGAACCCCCACCCCCCATGACGCACCTAACAGAGTCACTCTCTCCAAAGTTATCCAAGCACTTCGGCCACAATATTTACAGTCCAAAAAAACCAAAGGCAAGAGGTAAGGTAGAGAAGCTTGCAAAAAAGAAAATATTTACAGTTGGGCTACTTAATCTCTTGGGATCTGCTAACGAAGTAGGACTTCGACTCTCCTACCACTGCTGAATCTCTCCTACAAGTCATTCAATCACACCTTGATAAAGCATTGTACAATCTTTATTGAATTTACAATCTTCTAACATTGATTCGGCCGAGTCTATGACGGTACTGGTCGTTTATTTCTTGACTGTAATGAGGATCAAATGCCCCAGTCACTATTTGCGACAAAAAAAAATACTTTTCATATTACGTTTAAACAGAAGGACCTGGTGAAGCAAGTAGTTAACAAGAAGTGTAGCCGCATTCTAAGAAATTAAATTCGCCATATGAAAATGACTGTGTCGTGACACTGATGATGACTCTGGCGTAAAAGAAAAATTACTTTACCATTTTTTTTTCGGCGAAAGCTTACGCTGACTTAATTGTTGGCGTATCATTAGTCCTGTTAAAAAGTATCGAAGGATAGCGGGAGAGTGTGTGGGGCAATGGGAATCGACCACAGTATTGTACATACAGGTATTCTACATTAAGTGATTTAAGGAAATTAATGTTACGTCGGACCGATGGCTTTCCGCCTGCGAAGCCGGTCGGGGTGGCCGAGCGGTTCTAGGCGCTACAGTCTGGAACCGCGCGACCGCTACGGTCGCAGGTTCGAATCCTGCCTCGGGGATGGATGTGTGTGACGTCCTTAGGTCAGTTAGGTTTAAATAGCTCTAAGTTCTAGCGGACTGATGACCTCAGAAGTTAAGTCGCATAGTGCTCAGAGCCATTTGAACCATTTGAACCGCCTGCGATGATTTTGAGACGAGCGACCAGTAAGGACCCCTGGAGCGCTGGCAGCTATGAAAGAGAGCACAAGGCCACACGAGCCCTGCACGAGGGCCTCATTTGAAAGATGCGCTCCTGTAGCTGGAGCAGGCCCTGACGCTGGACCGGTGTCCGGGACACACCGTGAGACCGCCAACCTGTCTGACAGGTCGGCCACTGGGGTGCAGGGGACAGAACCCGTTACACGGCGCTACCGCTCTAGGGTGGACACCGAGGTGACCATCTCAGCCCTCACTTCGTCTCACAACTCACGTCTTACTCTCCCTGGTTGTGACTGCTTTGGGCATTCCAGATGTCTGCGCATTGAGTACTGGAGCAGTTGTGTTTTGAGCAGTGCTGGGAGTCCTAACACTTGTGATTACATATACTTTGCTTTTAACTATCGTACTACGCCTTTAATTTGGTCACGTACGAGCCTGTTAAGCCTGCAGGATATTTCGCAAGATAATCACTGATTCTCACTCATTTACATTAGTTTCTTACTACCGTTTATACGTCCGAAAGCCAGAAACAAACTGAAAATATTTCAGTGTCTCTGCTATGGAGTAATAAAGCGGACTTGCAGAAATGATTTTGTACTTAAATTGTCAACTTCAGCTAATCTAAAGAGCGTTAGCTGATCTTATTGTTTATAGACGACGAAAGTGTCCTCAGAATTGGAAATTAAGTCTGCATCTCAAATCCGGAACTTTGCGCTTCACGATAACCGTTCTGTAAACGTTTTCCCTAAGAACTTGCAACAACCCTAGTGAAATACTCCATACATCAGTACTGTCCCTCGCAAGAGCGAAGGATTGAAAAGTGAAATATTTTCCATCAAAAAACGTACTGTATTCTCTTCCTTGTAATGCATTTGTGGGGTTCGGAAGAATAGCAAGCTGTGAAAACGTCTCAAAACAGTGCTCTCATCGTTCAGAAGCTATAATACTGTGCGAGGAAAGTATGTGCCTAGTTTACAAGTTATAGTTCTAGGGTACGACTATAATCCGTTTCGCAGTCAGCGTAAGTATTGGTACGATGTTTTTGATCGCAAAGCGTAACATTTTGGTCAGTTCTGGCAATGTCATATCAGACGATAATGTAGTAAATTATGCGATGTTGTGAAAATATGTCAAGTTAAGACGTGGTAAACGACAAGATCTCGAAGGCACTTACAGTGAGCTAAACCTATTATAGAGCTAAAGTGACGTCACAAGAAGGTGCACCTGTAGCATACAATAATACTGCGGAACGTGTAGAACCGCCAAAGCTGCCTGTCACGGCCCACGTCCCTGCATACGAGAGTAACCAATAATCGAACCATCCACATATGTTACTGATAACTTCTGGGTTTCTGAATAATGTTGTGAACTAGTTGGGAAGACATCCTACGAAATCACTCTTGCATCTAGGGAGAGTATTGATGTGCACTTGTAGCCTCACCACTCAATATATTGGTATTGAGACACTGTATAAAAAGGGAAGCGAGAGACCCACAGATAGTCACCTTAACGTGTCAACTTTTCATTTGGCAGTGTGATACCATGAAGAGTACGCATCAGATACATTTTTACATTCGGTACACAAGTTGGAAATGCATACATTTTCTTTTTCTCCTCTGTCATAGTAATTCACCAAGATGTTTGGAAGCCTTCCCTCTGCTATCAGGCAAAAGTCAGTAACGGAAATCCCTTCTTCCCATTCTAAATCTGTACTTGGCTGTAAAGAACGAAGTTCTACAACAGCTCGATCTTTTTCTCATGAACAGTGCACGTAATTCTGGTCCTACAAGCATATTTTTATCTGTAAAACAATTAACCTTTTATGGTTACTCGAGAAGGGCTAAGATTTCTTCATTACTTTCCCATCATAAGGACGTAGCTAAAACGTATCCCCGATGTGTGAAGTACAATTTATAGCTGTTCAGACAGTGGTATCATATTCAGTATCGCATCTGATACCTCATGATCAGTAGTTAGGCACAATAAATTCGAACAATACTAACTTTTGTAAGCAGGTATGCAATTACGTATTTACGAATGTAATTGTAAGTAAATAATGACTTCGGTAGTTGATATGCTTTTGCACGTCTGTCAGAACACATAATCTAATATGTCGTGCTGGCGATACATTGAATAACACCACATTTGTTACTCATGGAGTGGAACGTACGCTGCAAGAAATCTATTAATAGCCACTGTTTCTTTTATCGAATCACTCGTTCAATTGTTTCTCACTACTTTCGCCTTGAAGCCCCCATGTGTACTGAGTTTAGAGTAAACGTTTGTTCCCCTACACTCAGTCGCATCGTTGTAACTCATCCCATCAAACACGATGCTGTACGTAACCAGGAGACTGCTAAAATGACCTGGTCAGTGTTGTGCCTCTGAAGATGCGGTCCTCAAGGCGAGCACGGACCCTCCTAGGGGAGCCGGCCGGCCACGTGCGACGCGGCGACCCTGACCGATGGCGGAAGGGATTCCCGAACGGGACGGGGGCCCCGGGACGCGGGATCAGTGTCGGCCCGTTCCTGGACGGGACGGCGCGTGCCGAGGGCTGGCTTTTTGTGCTGCCTGCCACCTGCCCTGGGTATCCCTTATTGAGACCCGGGGAGGATCGTTTAACCTGGCGGTCTCGCATTCCCGAACGGGACGGAGACCTACCTCTGTATGGGACACGTGGCTAGACACGTGGCGGGTCGTCCCATTCAACGAGCGCTCCTTCCCGGCCTATGTACACCTCGGTGGGGCTATTTAACCTGGCGGTCTCACTTTCCCTGACGGGACAGATGGCCGCATCTGTATGGGACGCGCGACCCGACGCGAGGCGAAGTGCTTGACTGGATATTAGGCTGGCACTTGCTGTGCCTTCAGACCAGGCGCGAATCGAGGGAGTGGGTGTGGGTTTGTGGAGTTACAGGTGTCATGATCTCCCACCTCAGAAGTACTTTAGTGGATTCGTTTATATTTTTGACATATATAAACCTGCGGAGAATGAAGGTGAATGCCGGCCGCGGTGGTCTCGCGGTTCTAGGCGCGCAGTCCGGAACCGCGCGACTGCTACGGTCGCAGGTTTGAATCCTGCCTCGGGCATGGATGTGTGTGATGTCCTTAGGTTAGTTAGGTTTAAGTATTTCTAAGTTCTAGGGGACTGATGACCACAGCTGTTAAGTCCCATAGTGCTCAGAGCCACTTTTGAATGAAGGTGTATAGGAACTAAGCGTCTCGAAAGCGGCACATAATTCTAGAAAATAGCAAAATACATTTCAATCTGTGCATCCTGAACAACTGCAGAGAACAATCTAGCCAGGTAAAAGCGCCCATTCAAAGCCTGATTACAACAGGTGCAGATTAGCAAATTCAAGAGTCCACAGGCAGGACTGGCAAACCCCAGAAAGATGAGCAAGCTGAAACGCGAATAATCCCCCGTCCCACCACCACAGCCGGCCGATGTGGCCGAGTTGTTCTAGGCACTTCAGTCTGAAACCGCGCTACCGCTACGGTCGCAGGTTCGAATCCTGCCTCGGGCATGGATGTGTGTGATGTCCTTAGGTTTGTTAGGTTTAAGTAGTTCCAAGTTCTAGGGGACTGATGTCCTCAGCTGTTAAGTCCCATAGTGCTCAGAGCAATTTAAACCATTTTTGAAACACCACACACACACACACACACACACACACACACACACACACACACACACACACAAACAACGGGCTACCGGCCTGGCTGTAGGTAAAGTGCAGCCTTTCTTCGTCGCGGCACTACGAGGCAGGTGTAGAGGAGCCATTATGGCGGGACTTGAATGAGGAAAAGTCCTCGCTCCCACCGTAGACTGAATCCCGGAGATCCAGGACAGTTGTTGTTGTGGTCTTCAGTACTGAGACTGGTTTGATGCAGCTCTCCATGCTACTCTATCCTGTGCAAGCTTCTTCATCTCCCAGTACCTACTGCACCCTACATCCTTCTGAATCTGCTTGGTGTATTCATCTCTTGATCTCCCTCTACAGTACCCGCCAGATTATGATGGTGACACAAATACATATACAAGGGAAAAAAAACACAAAAATTGATCTCATCGAACTTAGGCAGAAATTGTCGAATGAAAGAGTAAGATTTAATGACTCAAGTAACCATAGTCTGAAAACCTGCGTTCACAATCATGGTACTAAGTGAAATAATTTTAATTGTGAATGCTCACCTGGGAACTGTACCGTGCTAATTTTCATGTTGATAGAGTAAAGAGAGTTAGTTGCTACTGCAGTTCTTAGTTGCATGGCAAGTGTACTTATAAAATATTTAGACGAATCTGCTTTTTTCAGATTGAGTGGGTACATAACGGTATTTCAGTGAGCACAAACTCCTGTAAAATTTACACAAAAATTGGCAGTAGAAATCACTTATCAGTATCACGTTGTATTCCCTCTGTTCTGGATGCGTGCATTAATTCTGTTGCGAAGAGTATCATAAACCTCTTATATACAAGTCTGGGGCAAGTTGTACCACAAATTTCGGATCTGGACCTTGAAATCTTCGATGCTATTAATGGGACAGAATCGACGACCGAGATGGTCCCACAAATGGTTCCGTCTTGCTTAGATCTGGTGATCGTGCTGCACACGAGGGTACGTTAACAGTTCATAGAGATACGTACCACGTGTAGACGACCATTGTCCTGTTGAAAAATGGCACCACGTTACTGTCGTGTGAGAGGTAACACGAAGGCGCATGATGTCTGTAACGTACAGTTTGGTCGTTGGAGGTACGTCTGTATTTACCAGGCGTGACCTGAAGTCGTGCCCGATGGTTCCCCGCACCATGACGCCGAGCAACACGCCTGTGCCTCTCCAGATCATTTCGCCGCGATTCATCACTGAACACAGTGCGATGCTATTTGTCAGCAGTTCATTGTTCTCGGTCGCGGCACCAGACCAAAGGCAACGATTTGAGTTGTGTTAATGGCATCTTACGCGGGCGTCGGTAACCTTCTAGTTCAGCTGCTGCTAGTCTCCAGGGTGACCAAGAATATTGGAAGGTGACCATTACCTAATCTTGGATAGCAGGCACAGATATGAAGGGTCTACGTCGTGCCTTTTGCACAGTACGAGTATGGTGGTCCTTTGCTGTGGAGGTTACATATGGTACACCGGAACCTCGGCGACTAGTGTGCCTGCCAACACTCGTTCCCATGCAGTCCAGCTTGGGGCCACTGCCAGACCCGAACGCCCCACAATTCTGTATATTGCAAGATTCTATCTGCCGGCCAAATGATGGCCTACAATAACGGCCCTTTCGAATTCTGATAGGTGCTGATAACGCTGTCTCACGCGACCAGCTGCCATCTCCGTGTCCTCCACAGTGATCTCTCAACATCTGAGACTGTTCGCACCTCTTATATACCCTACTAAGACAGGCATCAATGGTAAACAAAAACAACACTAAGGCACTCTCAACGCCGTTCTTGATGTCACAGAAAAGTGTATATCTAGTCATTTACGCACTCGCCAAAGTTGTGTATGTGTCCGAGGTTACACTGACTTACGACCACACCTTCCGAGCGCTACACTTTTTTTGTCATGAGCATAAGTGGCACATTAAAAGTTGGTCCCACAGCTAGTTAAATTTGAGAGTTTCAGCAAATTCTAATACTCCTCTCCCCACACTTGCATACTGGGTGCGGACCTGCTTGAGACGGCCACTGCGAAGATTAGCTACAAGAAATTTTGAGGAAGTATTTAACATCTCGTCATCTTGAGGTCATTACAAGCGGAGCGTAAACTCAGAATGAACGGGAATTGGTAACTGTAGTGATATCGCCAATATAGATGAGATGCCTTGGCTTTAAACTGAAGTGATTTAGGGTCATTGAGGAAACGTAACTCAGGACGACCAGACGGGGAATCTTATCCTGCTCCTCACTGTTACGTAGATGACTGAGGAGATTCTAAAATTAGCAGTTACTTCTCGAGAATTTGCTTTCAGCTACTCTTAATAGGAAACCAAATTGTCGTAGACGACTGTCAGACTAACATAGTGGAAAAATTGACGTTATTATCCGGTTGTTGAAGTATCTGGTGCTTCGTTTGGCATTGGCGACCCAGTGGTTATTAGGAGAGGAAAAAGAGAAAAGCACTTACTGTCAAGAGAGGCATGGAAGAGAGTTCTCATGTTTCTTCCGCTAATTGATGGGGTTCCATCCCATTCTTTATTTTGTTTTTTTTTTCTTAGTCATGAATCTTCTGACTGGTTTGATGCGGCCCGCTAAGAATTCGTCTCTTGTGCCGGCCTCTTCATCTCAGAGTAGCACTTGCAACCTACGTCCTGAATTACCTGCTGGATGTACTCCTCTTCAGTTTTTGCCTTCTACAGATTCCTCTAGTACCATGAAATCATTCCCTCATGTCTTAACAGAAGTCCTATCAACCTGCCCCTTCTCCTTGTCATTGTTTACCACATATTCCTTTCCTCTGCGAATCTGTGCAGAACCTCCTCATTCCTTACCTTATCAGTCCACCTAATTCAACATTCGTGTGTAGCACCACATCTGAAGTGCTTACATTCTCTTCTGTTCCGGTTTTCCTACAGTCCATGTTTCACTACCATGCAGCCCTATACTACAAACGCACAGTCTCAAAAATGTCTTCCTCAAATTAAGGTCCATATTTGATACTAGTAGATTTCTCATGTCCAGGAATTCCCTTTTTCCCATTGCTAGTCTCACTCTCAAACCATATTCTGTATTCATTACACTGTACATTCCTTTCAGCAGCTCATGTAATTCTTCTTCACTTTCATTCATGACAGCAATGCCATCAGTGAATCGTAGCATCAATATCTTTCCACTTTGAATTTTAATTCCACTTCTCAACGTTTCTTTTATTCCCATCCTTGCTTCTTAAATGTACAGGTTGAACAATAGGGGCGGAAGACTACATCCCGCTCTTACACATTTTTAATGCGAGCACTCGTTCTTGGTCTCCACTCTTATTATTCCCTCTTTCCTTTTTCTCAGAATCTTGTACCATTTTACATTGTCGAACACTGAGGCTTTTCACAGGTCGCCAAATCCTATAAACGTGTCTCGATTTTTCTTTAGTCTTGCATCCATTATCAGCTTCAACGCAGAATTGCCTCACCGGTGCCTTTACCATTCCTAAAGTCAAACTGATCGTCATCTAATACCTCCTCAATTTCAATCTTCATTCTTCTGTACATTATTCGTGTCAGCACCTTCGACGCATGAGCTGTTAAGCTGATTGTGCGATAATTCTCGCACTTGTCAGCTCTTACAGTCTTCGGAGTTGTGTGGATGAGTTTTTCCTAAAGTCAGACGGATTGTCACGAGACTCATACATTCTAGACAGCTACTTGAAAAATTGTTTTGTTTCCACCTCTCCCAATGATTTTCGAAATTCCTATGGAATATCATCTACCCCTTCTGCCTTATTTCGTCTTAAGTCCCCCAAAGCTGTCTTAAATTCTGAATCCCATACTGGATCCCCTGCCTCTTCAAAACGACTCCTGTTTCATCTTCTATCATTCCCTCACAGAGGCCTCCGGTATACTCTTTCCACCTATACGCTCTCTCCCATGGATTTAGCAGTGGAATTCACATTACGCTCTTAATGTCACATTCTTGCTCTTCATTTCACAGAAAGTTCTTTGGAGTTTCCTATATGCTGAGGCAGTTCTACCGACAATCATTTCTTCTTCGATTTCTTAACATTTTTCATGCAGCCATTTCGTCTTAGCTTCCCTGCCCTTCCTATTAATTTCATTCTGTATTCCTGTATTAATGAATTTCCATGAGCATTTTTGTACATCCTTCTTTCATTGATCAGCTGAAGTATTTCTTCTGTTACCCATGGTTTCTTCTCAATCACCTTCTTTGTACCTATGCTTTCCTTTCCAACTTATTTGTGTTTTCCATTTTTAGGGACGCCCATTCCTCTTCAACTGTACTGCTTAGTGAGGTATTCCTCACTGCTGTATCTTCAGCTTTAGAGAACGTCAACAGTGTCTCGTCTTTCCGCAGTACTTCCGTATTCCATTTTTTTGAATATTGATTCTTCCTGAGTAATCCCTTAAACTTCAACCAACTCTTCACACTACTAAATTGTGATCTGAATCTATATCTACTCCTGGGTAAGCCTTACCATCCAAAATCTGATTTTCGAATCTCTGCCAGAGCATGATGTAATCTAACTGAAATCTTCCCGTATCACCCGACCTTTTCCAAATATACGTCCTCCTCTTGTGATGCTTGAACAGAGTATTCGCTGTTACTAGTCAAAATTTATTGCAGAGCTGAATTAGTCTTTCTACTCTCTTATTCCTTGTCTCAAACCGAAATTCTCTTGTAACCTTTTCTTCTACTCCCTAGCATACATACACATGATTTTACAGCCATGGCTCACGTATGCAGTTAAGGTACACTTGATCGCCCAATACCAATTTCACACCATCTACGGCAGTGCAAAGCGACCAGGCTTATTTAAGGGGATGGTGGGGGGGGGGTGGAGGAGTGACTCACATATTTTATCTTGTGGACTTATTACGCAGTAGCTTTATCGAATACCGAAACTGATCCATTTGCTATTATTGCACTCGTCTGACAAACTGTCAGCAAGTGAATGGTCAAGACATGAGGCTCAGATTGTGTAACGAGCACACGACTGCGGATGAGTGTGGGTTAGAAGCACGAATGACTCTAGCGTTCAAGGAACCAACTGCACGTTTTGTTAGTTTCGCCGACTCCCCTACGAAGAAACCACTGTCTCTATGACCAACGGTGATTATATGAGTATTCCTTGCTTATCTCCCATTTTAACAACTGACACGTGAACCATACTCCAGTACCGGAAAACTATACTATACAAAAGAATCTACTGCCAATGCCTTACTAAAATTTATTTTACTAATGCATGACTCATAGTTCAATGGTGAAATATACACTGAAGAGCCAACGTGCCTAATATCGTCTAGCCCCCCCCCCCCCCCCCCCGAGCACGCAGAAGTGCTGCAGTACGACGTGGCATGGATTCGACTAATGTTTGAAGAAGTGCTGGAAGGAACTGACACCACGAATCCTGCAACCCAGTGCTGAAGTGTATAATATTACTCACAACCGCCTACTTCCCTCGAGCTACCGAAGATCATTCTTATATATGCATGTGGACAATACGGCAGAAGACCTATCTCCTCAGTAGGGCACATTTCACGAAGATATTTGCGTCAGTTAATTTACGACAGTTGCTATCTGTAATATACGCACAGGGGACCTATGTAAGATCATCCCTACATGATTGGTTGAATCCGTAAGAGACGAGGGAATGGAGATATCTTCTGAACAGCGCTTTGCAAGGCGTTGCAGATATGCTCAATAATGACCATGTCTGTGGAGTTTGATGGCCACCGGATGTGTTTAAACACCGAAGAGTGTTCCCGGTGCCTCTCTGTAGAAATTCTGGACGTGAGGGGTGTAGCATTGTGCTGCTGGAATTTCCCAAGTGGGTCGGAATGCACAATGAACATGCAAGGATGCAGGTGATCAGACAGGATGCTTACGTACATGTCACCTGTCAGTGACGTATCTAGACCTAACAGGGGTCCTATATCACTCCAAATACACACGCTCCACCCCACTGCAGAGGCTACACGAGCTTGAACACTCCCCTGCTGACATACAGGGTCCTCGAATACATGTGGTTGTCTCCATACCCGTACACGTTCATCCTCTCGATACAATTTGAAACGAGAGTCGTCCGACCAGGCACCGTGTTTACAGTCATCAACAATCCAATGTTGGTGTTGATGGGCCCAGGCGAAGCCTAGAGACTTGTGTCGTGCTGTCATAAAGGGTACACGAATGAGCATTCGGCTCCGAAGGCCCATATCGATAATGTGTCGTTGAATGGTTCACACGCTGACACTTGCTGATGGCCCAGCACTGAAATCTGCAGCAATTTGTGGAAGGGTCGCATTTGCGCTTATTTTGCACTGGTTAACAAATCTCGATTCTTCCAATGCATGATCAATAGTCCAGTGCTGAAGTGTATAATACTACTCACACCCACCTACTTCCTTCGAGTTACCGCAGAGCTTTCTTATGTATGCATCAAGAAGATATCGGGAAAAGACCCATCTCCTCAGTAGGGCACATTTCAAGTAGATATTTGCTTCAGTTAATTTACGACAGTTGCTAACTGTGTTATACACATAGCGAACCGATGTAAGTGCATCCCTACTTGTTTGGTTGAATATAGCATTCTATTGGAGACTTGAAAGTTCAGTAAAGCAACTTAGCAAACCATTTCTTTGCTATGCTGTCATGTAGTGCCACAGACCCAGTAGAAGTTTTAGGATGGTAATGTGGCCTCAATTTTATCAAGAAAATCTGGGACGCTAGCGACAGGAATACATACCAAGAAAGGGATATGCACCGAGGTCCTTACTATGATCAGCCGTACTGTACCTGATAAAAAAGAGTGAAGCATCGAGAGTTCTTGGTCGGTTGACAACGTAACTTCATTCACGTACACACAATCGATGGGTGTGTAGGTGATTAGAGTTGTAATTTTCTGAACATATATAACGGCCATCACAGTGTATTAGTGTCTGGTAATCCATCAAGGAAAGTGGGATCGCAGCCGGGCATGAGGTACTTCAGTAATGTTAACAAAACCAACAGCTATATTGAAATCCAAAGTCGTTCATTCTTTTTAACACATGCACCAGCCTCGACACCAAATGGTGTCATCTTCAGGCCACAAGCGTAACCTGCGACCCACAACCGCAATGACAAAGACCAACAATGTCTTCAAATGGGAATAGAGTAGCATGCTGGCGTACAAGCTTGATAACTGTTCCCATTTCAAGACTTTGTTGGTCTTTGTCATTGCTGTTGTGATTGGGCATGGAGATGCCACCATTTGGTGTCGAAACAGGTAGCGTGTGTTAAAAAGAATAAAGGGCGTTGGATTCCAGTATAGACGTTTGTTTTGTTGTCATTGTTCAAGTACAGTGTCGTTCGTGTTTCGCGATATCACCACGCCTGGTAGGATATACACTGAGTGCGAACAGTGTCTGATGTTGAGTGACCACATACAGCACACCGAGGTACTGCGTACTCTTGTGGCAGAGTGTTATCAGAACGTGACAGAGTTTGAGAAGTATTCAATGTGGGTCTCCATTTGACGAGCTGGCTGAATCGTGCAGTATATAGATTTATGGGACATTCAGATGTAACAATGGCCCAATGTTGCACGACATGGGACCGTAAGGGTGGACATATTTGCTGTCACGGTTCCAGTCGACTACGTCTGACAATGACAATAGAAGATCGCCGTATTGTGTACCTGGCACATTAGAACTCTTTCACATCTGATCCTGCCATCCGAGAACGACTGATGGACTTACTGAAATATTGTGTGTAAACTTGCAGAATAGCTCGAAGATTTGGCAGCACCCGCACGAAAGAATTGTCACCCATGCGTCGGGTGTCACTAACACCGTAACACAGACCACTGCGTTTGAAGTGTTCCTGAAACCGAGAAGATGGGCTTTCTATTATTGGCGTCAAATTGTGTTCAGTGATGAATTAAAGTACCGTACTACATCTGACGACCATCGTCAGTAAACAAAACGGCAACCTGGTGGGAGTTCTTATTCTTGCAATGTTTTGGTGAGACACAATGGTGTTACTGCTGGCGACGTGGCGTGGGGGCCATCGGGGTGACTTCCGGTTATGCTTGCTGGTGAGGGAACTGTGACGTTATGTTGTGCGTCACGGGCATCCTACGTTCTCATATTACATCTCATATGACAATATCGTGATGCCATTTTTAAACAGAACAATGCTCGTCCACTAACGTTGCTTGACGCTATGGACTGTCTGCGTGACTTTGAGCAGTGCGGGGTAGCCGCGCGGTCTAAGGGCGCTTTGTTACGGTCCATGCTGCCCCCCCCCCCCCCAACTGCATTTCGTGTATTCCTTTTGGCATGGGTGTGTGTGTCGTCCAAAGCGTAAGTTAGTTTAAGTTAGATTAAGTAGTGTGTTTGCCTAGCGACCGATGACCTCAGCAGTTTGGTCCCATAAGATCTTCCCACAAATTTCCAAATTCGTGACGTTGAGGTAGTCACGCTGCCAGCACAATCCCAAGATCTGTCACCGGTAGAACGTGCGTTGGACCAGCTCGGACGTCGACTCTGTCCCATCGCCAGTACCCAGGATATCAAAGACCAGTTATAACAGTTCTCGGCCGTGTTCCCTCAGGAAAGACATCCTCACCACCTGAATTAGGGTACAATTACAATCCAGTGATAAGTGGATACATACTGCCAAGTTCTTTGTAGATTTGCGTCGATTCTGTAATCAACGATATACCATCACACGGCCCCTCACCTCTTGAAGCTTCGTTTCATTTTCTACTCCCGTTCTAGGTGCTACACTGTTTCTGTCAGGCGGTGTACTATCTCTATTTATGCGATGTCTTTGTCCTAAGTATTCTACGAATTTATGGTGTATGTACTAGAGGGTAAATGGTTTTGGCTTTGATGCAATCGATATAGCACTTACGTAATTTTGTATACTAATAAAGGATGCATTTTTCGGAGAACAGAAAATGTATTGGGAGTGATAGGCAGAATATTTGAACGTCTTTCACCTATCAATAGTAGCGTTTTTGCTTCGAAAATCTGTACGAGGATGCACTATTTAATGTGCTGAAATGTAAGGAGTAAAGAGGTACATCTATCAACATGTAACAGCTGTTATAAGAGGAACTGCACGTATAGACTTAATGATTTTTAAAGTTGTTTAGTATAACAGATTCACAGATCTGAATTACTGTATTCAGACAGTGAAATAGTCCACTGTGTTAATGTGTACACGTACAACTGTACACTGCCAGGCATGGTGTGTGGTGAGGGTCATGTGGCATTTTGGAATAATTTTCCACGAGTTCGTCTTCCATTCCTGAACAGTGCGTAGGAAGGAAAATTGACAGCGTACCTCTGTATACATTTGAATTTACCTAAGTTTAAGCTCTAGGATGTTTTTAGATTAGTATGGAGTAGGTGCCACAAATCGTATTGGCTCGTATTTCAAAGCAGACTCCCAAAATTAGAAAAACGAGGAACTCATTTCTGCACAGCGTTTCCATTGTAACGGCTCCAATTTAACAGATTTTGTTTTCAGTGGCGCTCTCAATCAGACAACATAAACCTCTAGAAAAACACCTAGCTCACCTTTTAACCGCTGGTAAACAAGACAAGACTCATTTCACAAGAATGTTCAGGTAAACAGGCTCTTTCTATTTCAGAGGATAGGTTAACAGTACACTAGGAGTTAGAAAATAACTTGTAGCACATTTTTTACAATACCTCCGTATTTACCGATGCATGTGACGTATTGCCATCATCCGTTTTGTGTTACAACTCAAACTATTGAGGTTTCTCCCTCGAGCCAGTCGCCTACAAAATCCATTCAAAAATACTTTTCACTTGAACTGAGGGGAACCTAGATAAATAACTCGTTGAGTATCGATCAGGCTTCCGGAACGGCTGCTTCTGATCCGAGAACACACTTAATTTGAAGGCAATTATCCACCACAGGACACTGTGCTCCAGGAAAATCGTGGTGTCTTTCACAGGCTTCAAAAACTTTCAACTCGGTGGACAAAGGAGTCATAAAGAGATTCGGGGACATAATCATATTGGTGAACATAATCAAAGAACCCTTAACAGACACAGCTTCCATGCTGAAGTTTCTAGCAGAATTGTCCCGGCCACTTAATATCAAGAAAGGCGTGAGATAAGATGACAGACTACTACCGCTACTGTTCAATTGTGTTCTAGGAAAGGTTGTGTGAATTTGGAAATCATAACTTGAAAATAAAGGAATGAGCACAATCTGATTAGGATCAAAATCGAAAGATATGAAAGTCAACTACGTAGCCTGCGCGGATGTCTTTGCGATTCTTTTGGAAAGCCTGGTGGAAGCAATCATCCAGAGAGCCTGATAGAAAGGATTGCCTGCAGAACGGGGCTGAGGATCTTATCAGAAATAAGACAAATTCATGATAAATGGGAGGAATGGACCGAAATTCCTTGAAACACGACAGCTCAGATTACGACGGTAAAGAAATTTAAATACCTCTGCGGGACCATACACGAAAATGGACTAGGAAGAAATGCAACAGGTGCTGGTATTTCAAAAATGGAGGAACTGTGAAGGCTAGCTTAAAGATTTTACAGCAAAAACTGCATTCGTTTGAATACCACAGCAGCCACATTTATACTGTGGCCAAAACGGAATGCCTGTACGCCAGTGAATGTCTGAAGATGAACTACAATCTACAGATGTGGGAGACCCTGTAAAGGAGAATCCTGCGAAAAATCATTCAGGAAAATAAGGCTGATACATAATAAAACAAAACAGATTATTGAAACCAATATTAGGTTTTATCAGGATCAAGACGATCACTACGCTGTGGATTAAAGAGTTCGGGAAGTCCTCGAGAGGTCCAACACCCCGGAAGCCCTCGCGTTATAATGGGACATGTTTCGAAACAGAACGCAAATCGAAAGTGCTGCATATAGCTACACCCATTCCTAGTACAGATCAGCAGAGCGCACTCCAATTGTGAATGAGCAATTTGGCTTACGGACAAGCCTCGGAACTTAGTTAGAAGCTTAGAACGTGAATGTACTTTCACTTTACGGAAAGAATGATTTGCTGTACTTGACGTTCCCCATCGAATTGGCGTACACCGCAGCGACGTCATTCGAACGTACCTCCGCCGCCGTAAGAACCACGCCATTGTGGATCTTCCCTGTAGTTGACGCCCGCAAACAACGACAGCCATACTAATTACTTACAAATTATAGCTCGTAGGTATCCAAAGAATATGTAACAGCACTGTGTGCTTTATTATTGGAGGCAATTAGGACTGTGACGATCCGGACATTACGCAGTAGTGATGTGCATTATTGAGACAAGATACTAATACTCCAACCTGTTGTGCAGCCCTGAAATCAACGTTTCTGGTATATGTTCCAATTTCAATACGATAATACGTTAAAACACCGCGACCACTTACTTAATACCTTTTCTGAAGTAGGCGGTAGAGATCAGAAAGGGAAAGATTTAGGAGTCTAGTGTTGAGGGTTTGCGTAGTTTCGAAATCTAGTTTTCAACGGTTACGTTAGTGATCTACGGGCTTCTTTCCTTCCAGCTACAGTTCCGCGAGAATGACCTAGTCTGAGAATGGTGGCGTTACAGTCGCTACGTACTCACGACACGTTCTGCCTTACATAAGCATACCTGAAAGTAAGGCTAGTCTTGACTCAGTACGGAAGTTCAACACAAGATCAAACTGTTGTAAATTAGCACTGACAGGGCCAAACAACCGATTGTCAGGGAGGGCCTCTAAGGAAACTCCACTTGTTGAGAGTGCACATGATGTAAGACGAAAATTAAGTGATGTAGTGTATACAATCGCAAATGTGATTCATGAGAGAAAGAGTTATGCTTGGAATAAGTTCGATAGTATAGTCCACACTTCAGACAAAAAACACACAAATTTCGTCCAGTGCAATCAAAGCAGCTGTGTTGTTGTTTACTACATTTCCACCATGAGAAAACCTGCTTCGTCAGACGAAAACTGGGCATAGAGCTACGTGAGGGTTATATCTCTGCGACCAAAGAGCGTGCTCTTTCGGTCACAGGAACTTGTGTTTATCGGTTAGCAGCAAACTGTATAGCTTGAGTTAAAAATATGTCTATGGCAACATAATCATTACACGCTTTCTGAGTACAGATTAAACATTAAAATAAATTAACAACGTTCTTCGATGAAGTCTCGTACGTACATACACATATTATATACATGTATGCACACACACACACATAATATACATGCACATGTATATAAAAATACACAGACAGAAATGTACATACATTTACACATATGCATATGTAAGTACACTGAAGAGCCGAAGAAACTGGTAGGTCCCCCGCGAACACGCAGAAATGCAACAACACAACGTGGAATGGACTCGGCTAATATCTG
The DNA here is from genome assembly GCF_023864275.1 of Schistocerca cancellata. NCBI lineage: Eukaryota > Metazoa > Arthropoda > Insecta > Orthoptera > Acrididae > Schistocerca > Schistocerca cancellata. Next base: position 406,288,788 of record NC_064626.1, on the reverse strand, counting down.
AAGAAATGCTACGTCTGGGGAGTTTGGTGGATAGCGGAAGTGTTTAAATTCAGATGGGTGTTCCTAGAGACACTCTGCAGCAATCCTCGACATGTGGGGTGTCGCATTCACCTCATGGAATTGCCCAAGTCCGTCGGAATGCACAATGGACATGAATGGATGCAGGTGATCAGACAGGATGCTTACGTATGTGTCACCTGTCAGAGTCGTATATAGACGTATGAGGGGTCCAATATCACTCGAATTGCACACGCCCCGCACCATTACAGAGCCTCCACCAGCTTCAACAGTCCCCTGCTGACATGCACGATCCATGGCTTCATGAGATTGTCTCCATACCCGTACACGTTTAGCCACTCGATACAGTTTGAAACGAGACTCGTCCGACCAGGCAACATTTTTCCAGTCGTCAACAGCCCAGTGTCTTTGTTGACGGGCCCAGGCGAGACGTCAAGCTTTGTTTCGTGCAGTCATCAAGGGTACACGAATGGGCCTTCCGCTTCATAAGTGCATATCGATGATGTTTCGTTCAGTGGTTGGTACGCTGACACATGTTGATGGCCCAGCATTAAAATTTGCAACAATTTGCAGAAGGGTTGCACTTCTGTCAAGTTGAACGATTCTCTCAGTCGTCGTTGGTCCCGTTTTAGCAGGATATTTTTCCGGCTGTAGCGATAACGAAGATTTGATGCTTTACCGGATTCCTGATATGATCGTACGGGAAAATCGCCACTTCATCCCCACCCCATCGCTCGTGCGCCGACTATAACACCACGTTCAAACTCACTTAAATCTTGATAACCTGCCATTGCAGCAGCAGTAATCAATCTAACAACTGCGCGAGACACTTTTTTTCTTTTACAGGCGATGCCGACCGCAGCACCGTATTCTGCCTATTTATATACCTCTGTATTTGAACACGCATAAGTGTATTAGTACATAATAACCGTTACGCCAAAATTGTTTTGTATGTAGCGCCAACGTATTGAGTCCTTGGTTACACTTGCGTACTCAGGTACTCGCTCTCGATTCTACCCTGGTACAGGTCACTTGTAGCCGACAACCGACTCAAAGGACGAATTTTCGGTTAAACGGGCAGCGGTGGAAACTCTCGAGTTGAGTCTCGGGGCACACAGAGACGGCGAGTTCGGAGATGAAGTCATAGGATCCGCTTTGGAGTTTAAAGCGAGTATGCAGAGCTCGTTCCTAATCTCTAGTAGGCTGGAATCAGTGGAGTGTAACGGACTGCGGCGTATGCTGACATGAACTCGAGTGAGAACACGTGGGAGCAGTCGAAATCTGAGCAGCGTGCATCGCAGGAAGCATCCGCACCTACTGGATGACCTCCGGAGGTCCGACGCCGAAGAGCGAGGGAGGCCTGAGGGATGTCGTCTCGCCCACCCTGTGACCAGCTTGTAAAAGAGGAGCCAGGCGTTTATCAACACACGAGGCAAGGCGGTACGGCATTCATGGTATCCGGAACCAGTTGCTTTTGTATTATTTCCTTTTTATTTCACAACAACGTTACCCCTATTTTTCAGTTTTCTAATTCTTGTTATTTCATACCTGCCCTCCTTGAATCTAAGCGCACCAGCTTTGCAGATATAATGGCGGTCCAAAACAGTTTCCAAGCAGTTTATAAAAAGAAAAGATATTTCACTTTTCGTCCAGAAATAAATTTGGTTCTTGCATATGAAAGGATCTTGTCACATAATCCATAAACACCAGTATAACATTTGTCATGTGAGACGCAGATTCATGGTAGTTCATGTTGACTAAGTGGCCCTAGCTCTCAAACAGGACAATGAATGAAACATGTGAATAACAAAAATATGTATTGGAATGGACACTATTGCATGTGAACATCCTAAATCAAGTTAAGTTTACGCTTAAACACCACATTTAAGTACACACGCATGCACATACTTTTGGCTGGGACATTTAAAAACAGCTTCAGTCCTTCACTTACAACTAAGGTTCCCGGTACGTTTTCCTTGTTAGTACGACAGATTCCGGTACTTGAAATCTTCTTCCAAATATTCATAACGAGGGAAAACTTACTTCAATTGCATTTCACTGGAATATAAAGGGGGAGATCTGAGCTCTAAAGTGGCCCTAGCTCTCAAACAGGGCAATGAATGGAACATGTGAATAACAAAAATATGTATTGGAATGGACACCATTGCATGTAAACATCCTAAATCAATAGTCTACATTTTATGTTGTCACTAGAGGTGGATCAAAATGACAGTGGAAATACAATTCCATGTACTTTATATGGATCTCATTTATCGCTATTAACTTTCAGCGACTACTGGCAATGATGTTAGAATTCTGCAAACCAGGCAGAAAAATATAATACTCTTTGCGAAATGGCGTTAACGAAACATTTCTGGGGGCTCCAGCAAGAACTCATTTCATAGCTTTGTTTGCTTTCCGATGGGGAGGTAAACTGCCGACAGAAGGGCTTCGTTTACTAACCTGACAGCGTTAAAACGTATTTTACTGAGTTCTATAACGTAATCATCATCATCTACATTTAAACGTTTCTAGGGTAACAACATTGTTACAAAATTTCCACATGTTGCTCCCATTCCTACTTACATGTGCCGACTTTTTCTGTACATACATATTAACGTACAGATTTTAGAGTTAGAGTTAGAGTTAAAGTAATCTATAACTTAATGTATCTGTGTATTATTCCACCTCGTGTCACCCCATGATGCACACAGTTGCTATTAAGTGGATCTAGTTCGGTATGGAGGTTACCTGATCAGAGGAACAAATCTAAAACTCGACTGTTCGCCTGTGACAGATGGACTGCCACAATGAAGCCCTTAAAAACGCAAGCAATTTGATGCTCTCCGAAACGCCCACATTCAAATCTTTCACAACTCCACAGCCAAACTCGGATCCTCTAATTACATTTTGAGATAGCATTTCCTCAACTTGAAAACATCAAAAAAAATGTTTCCCCCATTCTCTTTTTCCACTGTGGTAAGTTAGCTCTGCTTTCTATTTGGTGCCTGTCAACAATACCAGCACTAATACTTAAAGGATCGTAGTTGAAAGGGAACGGATATCAAGTGACGTACCTCATATGGAGATAGATTTGCTTACATTCTTTCAAACAGCAGTAGGATAACAAGAAGTAGTCGAACAGCTCCATCAAAAATTAGCTAAAAATATAGTTCCTTTGCCCATTTCAAAAGGGCTGCGTTGTAATTGGGTTCAGATGTATCAGGGTATGCAAAAACAGTTCGATGATAATGTTGACTAAAGGGTTCGAAAATATTGCTGAATAAAATAATATTTTTTAATTCCTTTTCCTTAAATGAAGCTTTTTTTTTGAAGATTTTACGATCCATTTACTTTTGGAATAGTTACCAAATAAATCATCACTGAAAATAGTGTTTATGAATTGCTCAACAGATATTACTTGCACAATAATTACCATGATGTAAGAGTAAGTACGAACACAAGGAAGTTCCCATTCTCATCTATCTTAAACTTCGAGATAATATAGTTGCTTATATTTTTTGTGATACTGTTTAGCGCCTTCGACTCTTAAGCTGGAATGTTGTCATTTATATTCTCAACCAGGAATTCCTTTTCTTCGTAACAAGCATAAGAAAAAATTAATATCAAATTAATAAAACAGTCTTACTCGTTTAATTTCTTTTGCTATCTCCTTCGTCGATCACACTTTTACAGGCAGAATTCTAGATATATAGACTTCCGTACACATATGCAGAAATGTATAGCGTCATATATCTCTTAACATGTTTTTTGTCATTTGACAACAGTATATTTTCAATCTTCAATCTCGATTCATATGGCTAATTAGTGTTAAAAGTTCTATCTCTGACAGAGATCCGAAAATTTCCAGAGCAAATTAATGCAGAAAGTCAGAACATCAACATTTCCACGAACATCCCTGTGTACCCATAATTAACTCAAAATTTCAAAAAATAAAAGAAATGATTTGGCCTTAGGAAAAAATTTTCTCGTTTAGTTCGTATTCAGTTTCCTTAATTTTACACTCCCAGCAATGTTACCGGTGTTTTGCTTACCTGTCTTGAGTAGTAAGGGGCATTTGTAATAATTACTTGAGATAAGGTGAACTTCTTAGCCCAAGATCGCTTGTAAACAGCTTATACTGTCGAATAATGGTTTCGGTAAGGATGGTTTCTATGACGTGATAACCACGCTTACTGTAATCGTTAATCGACGATAAAGGATGTTTACGAGTGACCTTGGTGAAGAAGTTCACTTTTTCTGAAGAAATTAATAGTGTGTTTAAACTGTTGTGCATCTCTTTCTTATACATTCTCAAAGTCTAGCGAAAATCTGGCACGTACGAGGGCACTTCAAAAATTAACTTCTATTGAATGCTGCACTACATTTCAAATTGCCACAGACACCTAACACTATTTTCAACATAGTCTTCAAGTCTCAGTAAACTACGCTAGGAACGTGCTACCAATCCTTCAAGCCCTCGACAATAGATATCAGCTCCTTGGTCACGGAACCATTCTAGAACAACTGTGTCTTTGGAAAAATGTCTTTTTCTGCCACGTGCTCCTTCAGATTGCCAGAAACATGGAAATCGGATGGTGCAAAATCTAGACTGCATGGCAGATAAGCAGCACCCAAGTTTGCGACGCCTTGGTAAAAATGTTGACACCATTTCACTACGGCAGGGCGCGACAGTGAATCTGGTCTTTGCACTACCTAAATTTCAGGGCGAACTTGTACACTATTTAGACGTTTTGACCACAAGAACCGTACGTCCTCGCGTATTTAAACTCTGGGCTACGTTTTCTGTTGGAGCGCCAT